>NC_051452.1:7351507-7355057 GCF_001649575.2 Kryptolebias marmoratus | reverse complement strand
CCCCCCCCCCCATCTCATTGTTAAATATCACGTCCACAACACAAGTGAGCAGAAAGAGGGGCTTGGATTGCCTCAGATAAGGAAGAGGGAGGGGGGGTTAGACCCTAGAGGCACCAGTTGCCGCATTGCCACTGTTGAACAACTTGGCTGCCAGAGGGGGGGGCAAATCTCTTCACACTGGCATTGTTGAGGATGTCGACTGAGGAGGTTCGGGTTAATGATTCATCTTTTTCTGTCAGCGTAGAGGACCGATAAAGATCTGAAACCCAGAAACGAAACGAGGGCAGGGTGACACAGGCTCCACCGAGGCAGCCATGCGGCGCCGAGCAGCTCCTCGAGGCGAATCCTGACGGCGTGAAGTTTAAGCTCCGTTCGCTTCTCCCGCTGCATGGCATCGACTTTCCACTGAATGGATGAACGGAAACCACCGTTGAAGCGCGGCAGAACTCGGCTGATCCAGCTTCCGAAGAGCGATCGGGGCCAATAGTTGCTGAAAAGACCCAACGAGCTCAGTGTTCCCATGTTGGTTCTCTTCATTACGCAGCCTCGGCAACTAGTTTTGTCTTTAGGCAGTGTCTCACCAGGCTGCGAGTGTTGGCGACTTGTTTACCAACGCCAATCACATCCTGGTCTCCGAAATGTCTCGAGATGTTTGCAGGGTTTCACCCTCTCACAGAGGCTCGCTTGCGCCACAGGTTTTCTTTCAGGACGGTTTCAAAGTTGCCTTGGTCGTCTCAAATCCTTCTTGGTTTTGTTTTTTTTTGGGGGGGTTCTGACACCTGGACCGGAGATCTCCTCGTGACAGAAACCGCAGCTCCGAACGTCCAGTGCCAAACGAGAGGGTTAACGAGTTACTGTGCAATGTTCAGCTTTGCGAGCTGAATGTAGGCCGTGATTCTCAAAAACGTGGAACATGGATGGAAAAAGACGGTCTCTAACGTCCCCCAGTCGTCGCAGCCCAGTGGGACTTTGGCTTTAACGCTAAAGGTTTAGTTTCAGGTTCTTCGACTCCAGTTTGATCCCAAACCAGTGGCTGATGGGATGCCTCTCTGCTCCACAGTTTAGATCGGTTCATGTCTGTTTCAGTAATTGTTTTGTTGTAAGATTAATCTGAGAAATGGCCTGATAATATTTGAATTTGGAGCATTTTTCTCCTCTGCTTTCAAGCTGAAAAGTGTGAGAAAGCTCATCTGAGGGATGTCAGGGACAGTTTTACCTCGAGTTATTGTTTTCAAGATGTTTTTTCTTGAAATAATGAGCTTAAATATTAGGGGAAGTAGTCAAGTTTAAGCCCGAGTCGTAGTTTTGCTCAAACTGATTTGCAGGACGATTGTAGACATTCGGTCATAGAAAGAGGAAGAGAGAGGAAATCCGATGAAGAACCGTCCGCTCAGTCGATGGAAAAGGAAGTTTTAGAACAGAGACCCGTTCCAGATTAAAGCCCTCCCACCGTTAATCCGAGCCGACGGGGCGCCGGACTTCAGTCTGTTTCCCCCTCGTTCCCTCTCTACCTGTTTTCCCTTTCTGAGGGTTGAACATTCTTTCCGCTCGGCCATCGTCGTGCATTAAGGGGGGGGCTTTTGTCACATTCGGCCCCTTGTCTGTTTCAGAACACCATGTACTCCCGTTTCCTTTTTTTTTCTTCTTCTTCTCCATCTGCATCTCCTCCTGCCGCGCTGTTGTGCGGTCTTTCATCTACTTATTTGTTGTCGTTTCCTCACTCCAGCTCCCTCCCTTTGCTTTTTCCTCTCCCCCACGTCTCCCATCTCCTCTGTTTTAGCTGAGTAACTTGAGCTGAATGTTTAGTTTTTCACTGACAGCTCTTTGAACTTTCCTCGCAGGACTTGTTGCTCAGCAGAAAGTAGAACACTCAGTTTAAAGAAACAGAACTTCGGGACTCCGGAGCCCTCTCGGCCCTCCATTCCTGGCATTCCTGCATGACAAGTGATGAAATTTTCCATGACCGATGCGAGACATGAAACCGACAGGAATCACTGTCGGTTGGAAGCGGTTCAGTTTTGCCGTCTCTTCAGGAAATGATGAAAGTTGCAGCTCCGATGTCTCACCTTCGTAGTGTCAGGGCTGTGTGACAGATTTAGTTGTTTTCTCTGAATCAGAACCTCTTCAGGAAAAAAAAAAAATCACTTTCATTAAGAAAATGAAACTCTTAAGGCCAGTTGGAGGCTCGTTGACGACTCAAACGTCAATTTTCACTGATTTCTGAGTGTTTGCTACCAGAGAGTCGTGGGAATTCATTTTGAACGGCCAGTTTTAAAAAAAAATGCTGCCTATTTTTCTTTACTTGACTTTCAAAACTATTCTAGGCCGCGCACATTATTGTGTTGCTTAGATCATACCCCATTTATGGATTTAGCAATGAAGATAGGGAGATTTGGACCAGTTTTTAAACAAATATTATTCATCATTGTTGTGCCGTTTAGACCAGGCTGTTCGAGGCTGTATCCTGGAATGTTTTCCATCATAAGGAAACTTCCAGGCAGGTAATAAAACACAACTTTGGAACTGAGAGGTGTTTAAATCGCCCACAGCAACTCTGCATCTGTTTTGAGGGAAAATCTGTCGCATATAGTTAAGTTTTCAAAATTCAAGCAACCGAGAGCCTCTGTGACGCGCATAAGGAAGTTAAGAATCCCCGCAAACCTTTCGAGACGTTTTCGAGACTCCCCGTCCACCACAAAGTCTGTAACAGTCGCAGCCCACTGAGATGCCGGCTTCAGTTTGGTGCAACGTCTTTTCTTTTCTTGGCTATAAACCAGAAAACTGTCCCGTTTATTTGTGGTGTTGAGCTTACAGAGCAAACTCTTGGCTTTAATTCAAAACTATTTCCATCCAGATTAGAAGTAGCATTAACGAACATGGGTTTATGATGATGATTGGACAAATTTCCATCTGCCATTTGATCCAAAATGAGGCAAATTTGGTAACAGGCTAAGATGGGATTCTGCGTGTTTTCCCCCCAAATGACAGTTTTCAGTTCCTCCCTAATTATCCTGTTGGCATTAAACTCCACGGATCATTTTTCCTTGTTTTACTGGGCTGTTGTGAATCCAAAGAGAACTTCAGGAACAATACGATGCGACAGTTTGAAAAACGTTTGTTGGTACAAAAAGAAGTCGCCTCATTGTCTGAATCTAACAGAGTATTCATAATAATACCTTTTATTATTTGAAGGTAGAAGTGTGTTTAATAAATCACCATCTCTGCCCCCTAATAGGACAGAGATAGGCTGAGGTACGCAGTGGTAAGCACATAGGTATGAAATGGTAAGGTAGGGGGGGCAAAGTGGTAAGAGTACCAATGGAACAGCACCCAAACCATCAAACACAACCAGTGTTTGAGCTGAAAACATAAAAAGAAGGTTGTAGATGTAAAAATAATGAACTAGTTTTCAGTTTGGATTGGATTTGTGAGGTGGTGATAAATTCTGGGCCTGGTTAAAAGATGGTGACTCGGGCACATTTGACCAACTTTATTTAAAAATGTTTAATGAGAAGAAGGAGCTGCTCTTTTCTGAATTCCCCCCCCCCCC
>NC_051452.1:7304787-7351493 GCF_001649575.2 Kryptolebias marmoratus | reverse complement strand
CCCCCCCCCCCTTGATTTTTAGAAAGAATTTAGCCGCTTTTGTCCCCATCTCATACTTTGTGCCTACATAAATCTGGTAACCATATCGGTGATGTTTGGAAGACCGATGGTTCCACCTTAAGGATGTTCTCAAATCAACTTTTCTTCAAAATTACCAAGACATCTGAGTTTCCATTCGTGTTTTTTAAAGACAAAACCTCAAAATATACAAGAAAAGAAAGTTGGAAGAAACGGTGTGGCTCATAACTTTTGTTTTATTATATTTTTTAAACTTCTAGACTTCTAAGACATCCCAACATTTGTTTCGAGGACAGGCTCGCAGGGTAGTCCAAACTGTGACGGGACAATGTGCAGCTTGTTAAAAGCCGAAGGCTTTCTGCTGATTTACACGTTTCGGAGCTCTGATGAAGAACGCCGGTGGAGGAGTGCCCGACCGGTCCGTTTTATTTGGAAAACTTGGAAGTTGTGGAGGACGTGGAAGGCGTGTTAAACTCACCCCCGGTATAAATGAACACTCTTGTCTTTTTACTGCTGAAACAGAGCTGTTTGAAGGAAATTAAAGCATAAAGGAGGGAAGTAAAGTAGGAGGAGTGGGGGGCTCTGTCCATTCACATTTCTGGAGAGGCGTGGCTAAAGTTGCCGATAGCAACCAGGCAAAAAGACCTGAGATTTGTGTGTGTGTGGGCAAACTGAATGAGCAGATTGTGTATCTGGCAAAAGGCCCTGGCACCAGGAAGGACTGCTCACAGGAGTTCTGCCTGTTTTAAAAAAAAAAGAGTAGGGAGGAAAAAAAAAAGGTTTACGCTGTAAAATATTCAAGAGCTCGACCGGACGCTTCCTCCTGATTGTTCGAGGCTTTTCTCTCAGGCAAGAAAAGGAGAAAGCGTGGAGGGAGGGGGGAGGACTTCATTCAGAACATTTTAAATCTCTCTCCCTTTAAAGGATCCCCAAACGTAAATCTGTTTTTTTTTTTCTCACGCTCTTTGAGTTCCACCACCATTCAGACATTTTTGTTCAACTTCCCAATCAGAGTTGAAGTTCGCCTCCCCACACAGCTGCTTCTCAAACTGCGGCCTCCACGAAGAAGATCACGCGCCTCGTAAACCTCGCGCTCTGATCGATTCTGTGATTTCCCGACTGACGGGTGAATACAAGAATCGTCGGCTTTTCGTCTGCTGTGAAACTCCTACGGATCTCCACGACTTGTGCTGACGGCCGGATAAAAAAAAAGCTCACATGACCGTGGTCTCAGGAGTCACATGAGCCGGTTTCTGAGCCTTTTGTTTGTGACATGGACGGAGAATTTGTGGAAGCGGCACAAGGATCCATTGTTCGGCGTACAGTAGGCTTCAGCAGCGAAGGCGTCTGTGTTTGGCAACGCCGTCGACCGTTTGCCCTAGTTATTTTTAATCGCCACAATGAAACTCTCAAAATACTCATGGGGAGTACAACTAGAACTAATTGTTCGGCTTCAAACCCATTCAAGATGGACGCCACAGCCAAGTAACCTTAGATAATGCAAAGAAATGGCAATTTTGGCATCGGTTATTGTAATAAACCCTGCTTGTCTGTAAATCGACAACTGATTAAGTTCTGGTCACCGCAGCTAACTAGCTTTAACTCGTACAGAAATGGGGTAACTCAGTCAGTTGAGCTAAAATTTGGTGTGGTAGTAGCCAAGAGTCATTCACAACACCAACTTTGATGCCAACACATCTCATAGTATCGTATTAGATTGTTCGTCACGTTTGACCAAAAGAGCTATAACTTTGTCAAACTCTGTCACCAAAGATGGCCGACGACAAGGACTGTCATCGTCAGCCTTGGCTGCTGCTGGACCAAATCCTTGTCCTTTATTTCAGTGGACGTGCTGCATCAAGAAGACGTTTTCCGTGCTCTGCAACATACGGGGAAAATGCCAGAGAAGACTTTCCAAACCCGACTGACAGCGCGTCCTCGCCCAGAGGAACGGGATCACAAGTCGGACAAAGAGAAGCGGATGGCTAGCATTTAAAAGCGGCGCAGGGAAGAACGTCGATGTCAACGTCTTGGGACACAAAAGGCCAAGCTGTAGCATTTAAAAATAGATTTATTTAAAAAAAAAAAAGTACGATGCTGAGAAATATGTGCACAGAATGAGCCGAAGAGTTTGGGGAAAATCCCTGCCGTTTGTTTTCGGGGTTTAGTGTTGCGTTTAAAAGTGGTTTCAGTGAATCAAGAGGGGCTGTCCCCTTCAGGCTGAACCCAGGTGGGGGTTTTTGTTCCTGTACGGTGATCTGATTGTAAATGTCATAGCTCACAGAGCCATCTTAGACATGTTTCTTTACAGACTCTTATGAAACGGCACGAGAGAAACGCTGCTTTTTGTTTCTGGAAGAAAATGTCAAAAGCAAGGGAAGTTGTTCATAAGGCGGCTCCTTCAGTGATGTGGGAGCAGCTTTGAACTGTCTTAATCTCTTTTTATTTTTAGGTTTTTCTGATAATTGTGCTCCTTGTAGTGGGACCTCCCTGGGCTCAAACTGTTGGGGACTAGTTGGAGACTCAAAAGTGAGAAAATATTAAAATATTTACTTGGAATCACACTGAACATTACTCCTGGCAAGGTTTGGGTCAAAATTTGCCAGGCTTCACATAAATATTGCCAAAAAAACCAAACATTTCTAGCACCCTGGAATTTCAAAACCTAAATTGAGAAGGGTTCGAGACAGGTTCCAAACGCCCACAACAACCCTGATTAGTTTTGAGAGGAAATCTGACGGAGGAAAATTTTCCAACGTGTTTGAAATTCCCGCGACTCGAGAGCTCAACCCTGCGACTCGGGCGAGGAAGTCCTGACCGCTCGTGAACGTCTGGAGACATTTATTGAAGACTCGCCGCACACTGAGATTCTGGCTTTAAACGTGTGGCTGAGTGAGTACGTTTCTAAGCTGAAATCAAAAAGCGTTTGTGTAAAATTACCGTCGTATATTATGATTAATTTTCAATGTCAAGCAGCAGAAGTAAAATATATACACTAAAAAATAGACAATAGAGTTGGTCTAAATGGCAAATATATCAACTTTTTGACTGTAAAATCCCTTTTTTTTTGATGACTATTGATTTATTTACTATTCTTTACCAATCCTTTTAGTAAAAATGACAGAACAGGCCAAATAATGTTCCTGAACTGAAAAACTACAACAAGTATTAAAGACTTGGATGTGCCGAATCGACAAGACTGCGATCTTCTGCTTTGACAATCCAATAACGTTATATTTCCCTCTTTAATAGAAACTACTGTATGTAAATGTATATTATTAGAGCTTTTAAAAAATCAGAGAATGACCTTAAAGTTGACAGGAAGTTTTTAAAATCAGCACTTTTAGTGAAATGTACAAATGTTTTCAGGAAACGTCCAATTACCAACGGATTCAACTTTTGTATTCTTATATTTATTATGATTATCGCCCTCCACCATGAACGGCCGTCAGTTATGTAATTGCCTCTTTGTCTGTAAGCAAAATATCTCATGAACCTCTGGGAGGATTTTAATGAAACACTCAAAGTTCTGTACATCTACAAGTAAATGTTAAAGATGGTCGCCGCAGCTTAAAAAACCCAAAACTGGTTGTAACTCGGTTGATTTGACATGCATAGAGCTAAGGTTTGGTGTGGTGGTAGCTTAGAGTCATCCAGAACATATAGCCTGAACACCAGCTGGATCTTTGTATAAAACTCTGGCATCCAAGGAGGCGGGTGATATGCATTCCTTCAGGAAATGTTTTGTTAAAGCTCCACATTTCTCATTTCTCCGTTGAAAACAAGCTCTCGGCTCGTTTTTTCGACCACTCAGCCTCTGTTTGTGAATTATTCGCTCAAAGCCAGATGGCCCCGGGGGGGCCTTCAGGGGTCCAGAGGCAAAGATCAGGCCGTGGTGATCCAGAACTAAGCTGAGTGTTTTTCCAGCTTTGCGGGCCAGGGGGGTTCGTGCAACAATAACAACATGTGCTGGGATCACACACTGCGTGCTCTGGGAAACTTCAGCCAGCCGAAGCAGTAGAAAAACAATATTAGTTAGCATATTTCCATGACTGGGACTGCGTGCAGGATGTCCACATTTGGTCTTTCTTTGTCCAAATGGGTTCACTTTGAAAGAAAATGGCGGCCGCAGCTTCGAACCGCCACGCTGTAGGGCTGCATACAGACTCATTAGTAGTCGGCCGGCGTTTCAGGGGCCTCCCTGCTAACATGCTAACACCTGTTATTCTTGTAAAGTGTTGAATTATTGATTCGTCTTAACTCCTGATCGAGGTTCGCTTCTAGAGTAGCGGGATCCTTTTACCTGCTTGGACTTAACTTTCTCAGCCTGTTTGTGGTCAGCGAGACGCCAAACAGGTTTGTCGCCTGTTTGAGTGACACAGTCAGCGGCCCTTTGTAACGACGGCCATAAATACATGTTGAGTGGAGAGTATTTTGCTTGCTTTTGCCTTGATTTAGTGTGAATTTGTCGCCAATTTGCACAAAATCCAAAGAGCAGCTGACTTCAGTTTTGCTGGTCAGAATCAGAAAGTCTCGGAGAACTTTAAACTCTTGACCCGACTGTGTTGTAAGATAAGATGATCCATCTTAAAGGCGCCGTCGATGTCGGCACCAAAGTTCAGTGCAATCAGTCGTTCAGTTATTGGGACATTTTGGTCGATATCATGACGTCCTAGAACAAAATGTGGCCTTCATTTTCCAAGAACGGAAACATTTCAGTGCAGTTAGGGTCTTGGAAATTAATGAACAGTTGGTAAAGTTCAGTCTGACCCAGTTTGATGATTCCAGGCTGTCATCTTTGTGGTCCAAAGACGTCTAGAAATCGGACTCAACTAAACCAGAAGTGCAAGAAATGAGAGATGACAGCTTGGGGAATTCGGAGACAAAAAAGGAGCCGAAACTGCGATCGAATAAAAACATAAATAAGAAACGTTGAGGCTAAATTGTGGCAAATAAATCTGCAGGAATGTATATGCATAAATGCGTACACACACACACACACACACACACACACACACACACACACAAACGTGTCATAAGTCCCAGCTGAGTGTGATTTCCAGTGAAGATTTGCGTATTTCTTGTAATTTTGTCCCCAATAATCCCCACAAGTCCTTGAAGGGATAAACAAGACTGCTTCTGGTTTTTGTTTGGGGCGGTTCATGCCACACAGGTTTCATTTTCAACACAGTTCAACGAAATAAAATGACATATTTTATTGTTTGTCGAAAATCTAAATGTATAAACTTATCTTCCTGTTAGCCAGTATTGTCTCCCTTCCAGCTGTAAACTGAACAAAGTCGATGAATATTTTGGCACATTGATGTTTTAACCACAATATTGTGGATTTCAATCAGTATTAAAGTCCTGGTTTGTCTAACTCTTAACGTTTTCAGTTGTGTGTGTGTGTGTGTGTTGGATATAAATGAAGTTTGCGTACTAAAGTGCTTGGGCAGAATGTGGTCTAATGTAGCCGGATATATTCCAGACTGAATGAGGTATTTGACTAGAATCACTGTTGAAATTGTGTTTATTGCTCAATGGGAAGAAAACGACTCTTAAATTCCAAACTTTGGGACAATTGGAACCATTGTTTTCAGTCGCTGGCCTTTCGTACCCAAACTCTGCGCTTTTCATCGACTCGGAGCAGCGTTCGTCGTCCAGCTCGGCTCGTCGACCGTCCTACTGTTGAACAGGGGCATCATGGGTGTTTTAGCGCCCCATGTGTCATCTTGTAGCCCTGAAAGGGAAATAAGAAACATATATAGAAGCAAATTTTGAACACTTACATAAATCAATAAATGTTTTACTGAATAGAAACACTTTTTGTTGTATTTTTGGTAAAACGTCAAATTTCATTCAGTTCTTGAATATTTTTAGACTGATTTGTCGAAATTTGATGAATTCACCAAATATTGGGGCACTTTTTATTTGGTCCTTTCTGCATAAAGGACCAAAGTATCCCTTGAAGGTGTAGGAATGTCCGTGTTCTTGCTTCAGCAGGGTTAATGCTGACCATCTGCTGCTGGAGCTCCTAAACCAGCCGTAAGCTCATTATCCTCGTCTTATTGAACCTCCTGCGAGACCTCAGGAGGGTTGGAGGCGTTTAATGACACACGGATCGGACAAATCGCTTCATGCTGCATTTACTGAGTCTCTGAAACTGACTTTAAATGTTTGTTGACTTCGTCTTTGCCATCTCTGTTTTCTCTCTCCGTATCTTACCCCTTCTCCATCACACCACCTCGCCTGGCTTGAAGCCATCTGGACGACACAGTCTTTGTGCTTTTGTTGCTCTGTCAGCTACTCTGGCCGCTGATAATGAGAGGGTACATCTGTGGGGGGACAGCATGGAGATAGGGACGGGCGGGAGGCCGGCCGTCACCCGATTGTGTGATAGTGGACGTCAAGTACGAGGCCAGCCTCACAAACTGACCTGAGGAGCGTGTTTTTCCATCTAAACTTGAATTATCGTGTTTATCTAAAAGCTGTGAGGGAATATATGTTCCAGTTGGAGCTAAAAGTGACAAAATGTCCCCCTGAGTGGGATTCTCATTAAATGACTGCTTCATTGTTCCACTCTGGAGAGCGGCGGAGCCACAAAGCTGTCGAGGTTATGTTTAGAGAAGCTGCTGGTGACGGCGACTTTCTTCCTGGCAAAAATGTAATCAGCTCCTCTCTTAATCCGTCCCGGACAAAGAAAGCCTCATCTCCAAATCCACCCCTTTAAGGGTTCATTAATGATACATTTATTTGTCTTACCTGGACTTTTGTGAGCATCTATGACTTGTGTCGTTCAGCGTTCAGATGGAAAACTGTTTATTTTTCTGCTGCTTGTCCAACAGGTCTTTGGAAATCACATCTTGGTGTCGGATTTAGTTCTTGTACGAACAGCAGTTTGTTGCTCGTCTTTTAGCCTCAAGTTTCTGTGTTGAACAGTTTTTGATGCTTTTAATTCTCAGTTAAACGAAAAACTAAAACGTCTGTAAAAGCGTCATCACGTTTAAATCGTTTACTTTCAAAGAAATAATTAAAAAAATGTCAAGGCAGACGTTTTTTAACTGGCTGGTAAGATGATGGTTTTTGTTTTTTTTTAGCTTTTAGTAACTGAAACGTTGCTATAAATTCCTCCTCTGTGTGCGGTGTGTCGTTCTGCTTCTTGTGTTCCTCTTTTATGAAGAAATGTGCAAAGTGTTTTGGTTTTTGATTGTGTAAACGTGGTTAATACGCATTTACTTTCAGCTGAGCGTTCCCTGAAGGAATGCATATCACCCAGCTCTGTGAAGAGGAGTTTTCAACTTAAAATAATAATATTTCAGCATCATTTTTACGCTTCAACGCGATTTTAGTTGAGTTTCCTAACAATCCTTGTGTTGAAAAATCAAAAAAACTGACTTGACACCAAAGTTTGAATAATTCAGGTTAGTCCTGAATGAATTTATCTCCAAATCCCTTTAAAAATTGCAATAAAATAACAATTTAAGAGAACAGGGCATTGAATAAAAGTATAACAATATTAGTATTTGCAATTCATATCTATGCATTCATGTTATTTGTGATTGTTTAAGAGGTATATCACATTCTGCGGGGTGTTCGGCTGATTTTTACAAACTGTTTTTCCTACATCTGCCAATGGCGGCACATCTGAACCCAAAGAACCTCGAGAACCCGATGACAGTTTGAGATTAGAGTACGATAACGTTCAGGGGATTATTTCACAGCGGTACAGGATGTTTGGTGGTGGCTGAGCATCGTTTGCACAAATATCCATAATCATCCTTTTAGACTGTGTCAGGAAACATTTGGTAAATCCTGTGCTGCCTGAAAAGTGGTTTTCTAAAGCTCCATCTGAGTCGCAGCTGATCTGAACCGACCAAAATCAGTCCAGCATGAATTAAAGCACAGTTTTGATTTTATTCAGGCTACTTAGTTGAAAGATGTTGTGTTTAAACACCCTCATTTCCACTGTTCATCTGTTCGGCCTGAGTAGAAACGGTAACAAGATTTCAGTTCAATTCTGTTTGGTTATGTAGTCAGTTTCACAACTAAAGTCATCTCAGGGCATTTAAACAAGTCCAATTCAGATCCAGTTACAGACAATTTATTCTTATTATAGCACAGTACAGTTACATACAGGACATTATTGAATCCAGTTAGTAAAGGTTATCTATCTGAGGAAGCCAGCAGATTTCGTCGAATCTTCACTTCGTTGCATTACCCCATCCTGACGATGGGGTCGGTGGCAACAGTGGAAAGAAATGACTTCCTTTCAACAGGAAGAGACCTCTAGAAGAACCAGAACCAGGCTCAGGATGGGTGACCAACTGTGTTGACCAGCTGGGGATTGAGAGGACAGGAAAGAGACACAGAAAGACTGGTCCAGGTGTGGTTTCTATGAAAAGAAATCGCAGGTTAACGTCTGAAATAATTACACGTATAAACATGGAGTGTAAAGGGTTACCATAGGCCGGTGCCGTGGTCTATTGTAGCAGGTTTGAGCCCAGGTTGCGTAAGGAAGGGGATCTGGTGTAAAACCATCAGTCTAAACCTCCAGCAGCAGAACTATAGGAGAGCTCCAGAAACCCAAACCAGCCCTAACTATAGGATTTATCACTAAGGAAAGTCTTAAAAGTAAACTGGATGTCAGCCTCCAGGATAGAAACTGGAAGTTGGAGCCTGAGAACTGAAAGCTCCGCCTTCTGTTCTACTTTTAGAACCTCTAGGAACCACGAGTAAACCCGCCATCTTAGAGCAAAGCCCTCTGTTAGGAAAATATGGATCTTTAATATAAGACGGAGCCTGGTTGTGGAGATCTTTGTGTGTCTGAAGCAAGATTTGATATTCTGTTCTGAATGACGAGGCGTAACATGAAGTTTCCACGTTGTTCTTCCAGGACGGAAGAGAGCAATATGAGTTGGCTGCGACCTCGGAACAGGGCGGCAAGAAGAAAGGGAAGGGGAAAGGGAAGAAAGAGAAGGATATGGACGAACTGAAGAAGGAAGTGGATATGGTAAGTGTCCGGGCTGTGCCTTGGCTTTTCACTCAGGACGTCTTCCTCTGATTGTTCTGCCTCATACCTGTGGTATCCTCTGCTTTTTTATAAATCTATCACTAAAGTAAACTGTTTACACTGTATACTGTCCTTCCTCTTCTTCACCCTTCGTCTTTGTGTCCTTGCAGGATGATCACAAGCTGACGCTGGACGAGCTCAATCGCAAATATGGAACAGACCTCACCAACGTGAGTAAAAGCTGTCAGAAGTATTTCTTTTTTCCTTTTCTGAGCGATCACAGCAGAGATGTGCTGCATTTGTAGCTTTAGAAGTCACACAGGGGTGTCGTTTTGTGAGCTCGTGGCAAAGTGATCCAGTTTCTGAAAGGTGCATTGATCATTGAGATCAAACATCAGGAGCTGGCTGCTGTTTGCCGTTAACTTCCCTTTTTCCACTTTAGTCTGACGGTTTAATGCTTTATGAGGCTGAGTTGAATTTTAAAAGTTTGTTTTTAAAGTGGCTTCAAACTTTTCTAATTACTACGCTTATTTTGTCAAAAAAGTATCGCCACGAATTGGAAATGGAAATTTTAAACCATGTTTTCATCAACTTGTCTACAACCAGAACACTACAACTTTCTGACGATAAAACCAGTTAATGGAGACGTCTGATTGGCTGGTTTCATTTGTGGCGTTTGACAAGTTCCCTTTGAAATTCACCACCTCCTCATGGTGGTCTCCTCCACCCCTCATGGAGCTCTCCTCCACCCCTCATGGAGCTCTCCTCCACCCCTCATCCATCTCGCCTCTCCTTGACCTCATGCTCATCTTGGCAGCCCCCTGATGTCGATAATTGAATCTACTGGAGTAACGTCAATAACACATAATGTAGTTTAAGGCTAGGCTAAGATTTGCCAAATCCCTCGCCCTGTACGCTCACCAGTAAACTTAACCTCTGACCCCTGGCTCCACATGGGCCAGAATTAAGAAGTACACGGGGATGCAATAGTAAGCACGAGTATAAAATGGCAAAGGTTAAGTATGAGAATCAACCAGCACCGGTTGCATCACTTCCCTGTTTTGAAAAAGTGGTTAGAGATTAAAAAAACAAAAAATACATTTTGTATTTTTTGTTTTGTCCTCAGAAGCTAATGCCTCCCTTTGGTTTGGACTCAAACTTTGGTTCCTTTTCTGACCTAAAACCAGCTCGAAAGGCTGCAGCACTCTGAAGGAAGGTGCATTTGTGAAATAATAAAATAATGGTTTGAAAATGCACATTTCCTTGGATGCTGAGAGAAGAAGAGGCCGGTGTTTCAGTTGACTGTGCTCCTATGGAGGCCAGTCTTACAGAGAGCGCCGGCAGTTTAATCAAGCGCTCCAGGGAGCCCACTCTCCTCATGTAAATGTGCTCCTGGTCATGCAGCAGAGATCAAGGAGAATAGTTAATCAGTGCTTTTAATTAGGGTCTCCGAGCTCCGCATGTGTGCGCGAGCGTGCGTTCATTAGCCCGAGAAGCCCCCTTTGCCCTGATTTTTGTACGATCTCATTTGCGTCGTTTCTTACTCTTCCTAAAGTGTTCTTCCCGCTATCTGATGATGAAGGATGTGTTTTTCTGTTGATGCTGTGTTGCTAGGCAACAAGCAGCTCCTACTTTCCCCTCTGGACTGAAATATGTTTCAGTGAGTTTGCTGGTTGGTACACAACGATGATGAAACCTGGTTTTTCTTGCACTCCGCGACATGCTTTTCACAATTTGCCACCCCGTGCGTGTGTTTTTCCAAATTTTAGGGTTTGTCCAGTGCAAAAGCTGCTGAGATTCTGGCCCGCGATGGGCCCAACGCCCTCACTCCTCCTCCCACCACCCCAGAGTGGGTCAAATTCTGCAAACAGGTAAGATCCCGCATCGATACGGTGTGAGTCTCTGAAGGTTGTTGGGTTTAAAATCTCTCATGTTTCCGGTTTTCGTCTAGATGTTTGGCGGCTTCTCCATGCTGCTGTGGACCGGCGCCATCCTCTGTTTCCTGGCTTATGGTATTCAGGCTGCGATGGAGGAGGAGCCTGCAAACGATAATGTGAGGGGGGGGGAAAAATCCCTGCAACTAATATTAAATCTGTCAGTATGTGTGGGGAAAACGAGAAGATAACTAGATTTGTGTTTTCAGTTGTACTTAGGTGTTGTGCTGTCTGCTGTCGTCATCATCACTGGTTGCTTCTCGTACTACCAAGAGGCCAAGAGCTCCAAGATCATGGACTCCTTCAAGAACTTGGTTCCTCAGGTGCCCCTTCATGACTGCAAATAAAACGAACCCAAAAAAAAGGGGAACTGCAAATGTTGAACTCGTTTGTTGCGTCTCATTCCACAGCAAGCCCTGGTCGTTCGTGACGGAGAGAAGAAGAGTATCAACGCTGAGGAGGTGGTCGTCGGAGATTTGGTGGAGGTGAAAGGCGGAGACCGGATCCCGGCCGATCTGCGAATCATCTCCGCTCACGGCTGCAAGGTGGGCACACCTGAAAGAAGTAATTTTCTCCTAAAAAAAAAAAACCCCAAACAGGCTTGATTTTAATTGACAAGTGAAAAGATTCAAGAAAACTTTGACTCCAATCATCTAACGCCTCATCATCTGACTGATTAAGAGCAACAGTTGAATAAATCATGTCAAAAGCTTTTCCACAATCATCGTTTAGGTGGTTTATTTTGGTGACTCAAATTCGGCCACTTAATCCTTAAAAAGGGTTTTAAACAAAGGAAAAAGGCAGTTTATTGTTTTTGTTTTAACATTTCTTTAAATGTTGACCTTCTTGTTTCCTTTTTTCCCATCAATCTTTGCTGCTGTCTCGTATCTCAGGTGGACAATTCCTCCCTGACTGGTGAATCAGAACCTCAGACCCGTACTCCAGACTTCTCCAACGAGAACCCATTGGAAACCAGGAACATTGCTTTCTTTTCTACCAACTGCGTTGAAGGTAAGAGGGGCAGGAAACATCTAAACATCTAAAACTTACTAGATATCTCGGTGGTAAAAAAACCTAATTGAATTGTTTTTTCAGGAACTGCCCGTGGTATCGTGATCAGCACCGGAGATCGGACCGTCATGGGTCGTATCGCCACGCTGGCCTCTGGACTGGAAGTTGGACGTACCCCTATTTCCATCGAGATCGAGCATTTCATCCACATCATCACCGGCGTGGCGGTATTCCTCGGTGTGTCCTTCTTCGTCCTGTCCCTGATCCTTGGATACACCTGGCTGGAGGCCGTCATCTTCCTGATCGGTATCATCGTGGCCAACGTGCCAGAAGGTCTCCTGGCTACTGTCACTGTGAGTCGGGGTGTTTTCGTGTCTCCTGAAGCTTCTGAAAATGAGCCCGAGCGTTAACTGACCCGGGTAACTCCGCCTCCAGGTGTGTCTGACCCTGACCGCCAAGCGTATGGCCAAGAAGAACTGCCTGGTGAAGAACCTGGAAGCTGTGGAGACGCTGGGCTCCACCTCCACCATCTGCTCGGACAAGACCGGCACCCTGACCCAGAACAGGATGACCGTGGCCCACATGTGGTTCGACAACCAGATCCACGAGGCCGACACCACGGAGAACCAGAGCGGCACCTCGTTCGACAGGAGCTCCGCCACCTGGGCGGGTCTGGCCAGGATCGCCGGACTCTGCAACCGCGCCGTCTTCCTGGCCGAGCAGAGCAACATTCCCATCCTGAAGGTGGGCTTGTTTTTGAAGAAATAAGATTCGGAAACTTCAGAGATCCTTTTTGAAATTTGAAAGTCAATTGGAACAACCCAACGTTTTAACCAAAAACACCTTTTTTTGGTAATGTTGGCTTTACTTTTTATTTCTACCAATGGCAGCACCAGTTCAAAAATACTTACTGCTAAAAACTGGATGGTCCATTTCCAGTAGAAAGACCAGTTCAGAATAATTAAAAACAGTGAAAACCTGTCAAAAAGCATCTCTGGGACAGTATTTCCATGACGTGATGATGTGTAAACTTTCCTTTTAACTTTATTTAGGATCTAAGAAGCATGCTACATTTAAAATGTACCTTTTTCTTCTACATATAGCCTTTAAAATTTGTTTAAATCTTTTTAAAATGGAGTTCTATGAAAAGGTTATGAATATTTAATGTGTTACCTGTTGTAGAAAGCTCTTTGAACAACCTCAGTTTGGAGAAATAGTTTATTTCTGACCAGATAATAGTTCAAGTGGTGCCAAGACCAAAGTGGACTGTTGTTGACTTAATCTGAAACATTTAATAAATAATATAAGACTATTAAATGCAAGTAGAACGCACCAGCTGATGGTGGTCCAACCCAAGAAAAAAGGTTTTAAAAGTGGTGTGATTTGATGCATTCTGGGCAAAAAAGATGAGACTAAGCAGGACAGCATGTCTCCTGGTTGGTAGACGATACTCTACAGCATAATCTAAATAAATCAGACTCAGTCAAACCGTTAATTATGTAGCACGATAATAAAAATGCTCCATAATTATATAAATGTGCATTTTTCTTAATTTTGTTATTGGATTGACTTTAAAGGGAGACATAAATGTCTGATGGGATTTAGTTGTTGAATGTTCCAGCCTGATTTGTCACTTTGCAGACGGTCCCTAAACCCTTGTCTCACGATTTCTGTCTATTTCTGCGTCCAAAGTCTGCTTCCATAAAGTTGTTTTCTGCGCCACAGTAAACACCTGATTTTTTTAAATTATATGGAAAAGATTCAAATCACGTCAGAGCGTCTCGATGCACAAAAACAAAAAATGGCGTTGCCTGTGTTAATTTTGGCTCATAATGAAAATATAAAGATTTCTTTTACAGAGCGACAAAGAATGAGATGGCGTTTGAGCTGGCGTCCATCTTGAAAAGCCCTGTGCCACTTCTAACACAGTTAAAATAACAACTTCCAGGCCAGATAAAATTGTAACAAAGGCCCTTTCTGGCCTGCAGACCTTCAGTTGTAGGTCTGAGTGTTTAACAGAATAAGAAAAAAGAAACGGGAGTGATTTTCAGTTGAGTATTTTGCTCTCAGACATTTATTTTGTTGTCGGCGTTTGATCTCCCCCGAGCGTACACACAGTCCAACCGCTCTGAACCCCTCCCCTCAGTAACACAAACACACGCCGTCCTGTTTCAGCCTCGAAACGGTCTCCTGAGCCTGCTTTCCTCCCTCTTTATGTAACCAGTTAACACGCGTGTGTGTATTAATCACCTGTAAACGTCTGGCTGGCGTCATAATTACCGCTCTTATCTTGTTCACCGCTTATTATTTTTCTTTAAGTCACCGTTCGAAGTGTGTGAGGAGGGGAAACGGGGTATTTTTATCCAAGTGTGTAATTATGTGGGGAGAGAGAAATGAAAATTGGCCCCTTTTTGAGCTTTTTTTTTTTTTTTATACGTGTGGATGAACACAAATAACATGGAGGATTTTTTTTATTGTTGTTGTTAAAGCCAAATAAGACAGAATATGAATGAAAAAGTGTTTCACAATCTTAACTAAAACATGATTTAGTGAAGAAGATTTAGTTGGTGAGACGTTTCTTGTAGTTGGTCAGGAATGCAGACATCTCTGGACCACTCAACTTTACAGAAACCCTCAAAAGTCCTCCATGTTTCTTGGTGCGTCTTGGCCGTTTAGCTTTGGTCCCGATGATTAACCCTCTTTAATCTGTCTTTAAAAGCGAGACGTGGCCGGTGACGCCTCAGAGTCGGCCCTGCTGAAGTGTATCGAGCTTTGCTGCGGGTCGGTCCAGGAGATGAGAGAGAAAACCCCCAAAATCGCCGAGATCCCATTCAACTCCACCAACAAATACCAGGTATGGAAACTTTAATTCAAAGCAAATTAATTTAGCATGAAAACGAGGTGTTTAAACATCATTGTGTTGACACGAGAAATTATTTTTCTTAGACGGCAATCGGTCGAAACTCTGCTAGGTGGAATAAATTGGATAATTATGACAAATTGACATCCGTTTGTTCCTAAATAAATCTTTTTAAAAGATTTTAAATGTCAAGAAAAGGCAGGAACATTCACGTTTGCTTTGTGTGTTATTGTTAACCCAGTTTGTGGTGTTATTCTCGGGTAATGGCACACGAAATGCTCAAACTGGCCCGCTTTATTTTTACTTTTTGTTTCTCTTTTTTGCACTCTTAGCTTTCCATTCACAAGAATTCTGCGCCTGATGCAGAATCAAAGCACCTGCTGGTGATGAAAGGCGCCCCAGAGAGGATCCTGGACCGCTGCTCCACCATCATGATTCAGGGCAAAGAGCAGCCTCTGGACGACGAGATGAAAGACGCCTTCCAGAACGCCTACCTCGAGCTGGGAGGTCTCGGAGAGAGAGTGCTCGGTAAGAACGGGCCGGCTGGGCTGCTGGGAAATTTCATTCGTGAATTGATGGGCTGTCCCCCCCCTCCTGTCCAGGTTTTTGCCACTTCAACCTGCCTGACGAGCAGTTCCCCGAGGGCTTTCAGTTCGACACTGACGAGGTGAACTTCCCCATCCAGAACCTGTGCTTCATCGGCCTCATGTCCATGATCGACCCTCCTCGTGCTGCCGTGCCCGACGCCGTGGGCAAATGCAGGAGCGCTGGAATCAAGGTGTGTTATTCTTGCTGGCTGTAAAACACACATTCAGAGCCCAACCTTTTACTACATACACACATAATGGGCATAAATCCAATAATGTTTGGTTTGTAATGATTCAATTGAATCGTCCTTTTTCCAGGGTAGAATAATTATACGACATACAATTCTGATGATTCTATTAATCTAAGAATTGGGTTCACAAGTTTGAATTTATTAAACAAAGAAGTTCAAATATATCCAAATAATCCAACTAATATTTGATTAAACATCTCTTCGCCAGCTGCACCTGAACCTCAGGCTTTTTGTCTCCATCAACAAGCTTCGAGCAGAATTGGTAGAGTGGTTTTTCTGACACAAACGTGACTTTTAAGCAGAATCCCTAAACTTTCATTAGCGTTGAGGTTAGTGCTTTGGGAGGGCCATAACAGAATCTTATTGTCTGCCTGATTTATCCAATCAGAAACCAGATCTGATGTGTGTTTGGGATCGTTGTCCTGTTGGACCCAACTGCGTCCACGTTTTGATGTAGATGTAGAATTTGGATGATGCAGTCCTTCATTTCTCCTGTCAACTTTGTGTGCCAGTACCACAGCATGATGCTACCACCACCATGCTTGACAGTTTGGTACAGTGTTCTTAAGTTTGAAAGCCTCACCTTAAATCCTCCAAACACACTTCTTGTCATTGTGGTCAGACGGCTCAATCTTTGTCGTGTTTGTCTGTACAACCTTTCTCCAGAAGTCATTTGGCTTGTCCACGTGGGCCACTGCGTATTTCAGCTTTCTGGGCTTCTTTCCTGGTCAGCATCCTCTCAGTCCGTGGTGATTTAAAACTGGTTTCACTGTGGACGGGGACACTGGTGTTTCAGCAGTTTCCAGTTCATGGGGGGCTTGAACCTTGATGGTTCCTGGGTTGGTCCTGAACATCCGAACCCATTCCCTTTCATCTCAGGGTGACAGATGAGCTCTGGTTAGCCAAACAAATCAGGCAAAGAGAAGCTACCAACTGCAGTTGATCACTAACAATAGGTTAACAGGCCTTGACTTCAAAATAAGACCTTCTAGAACCTTCAGCACCAATTATTCAAAGATTTAGGTAAATGTATGTATATTCTGACACTTTGAGTTGAATAAAATTCAGAATAAACTGAAATTTTTGCACCAAATTCTTGGTTTTAAGAATAATTGCAGTTGTATGTCATATAATCATTCCACCCTAGAAAAAGAAGAGTTGAAATAAATCATTTAAAGCTCTAAATAATCTGACATTCATGTCTGTGACGAGTGGATGGAAACTTCTGACCACAGCTGTAAACGAGAAAACTGGTTTTCACAGGTAATCATGGTGACAGGTGATCATCCAATCACTGCGAAGGCCATTGCTAAGGGTGTGGGTATCATCTCTGAGGGCAACGAGACCGTCGAGGACATCGCTGCCCGTCTGAACATCCCGATCAACGAAGTCAATCCAAGGTACGGATTTTATTTAGAAATGGTGGTTTTAAATAAGAAATTTAGACAAGCACGTGGAGAACCTCAGGCTCGTGTTTTTGGTCCCGTTTTTAAAAAAAATTTAAACACTTTTCTACCCGTTCCCTTTCAGAGACGCTAAGGCTTGTGTTGTGCACGGCGGCGACCTGAAGGATCTGACAGCGGAGCAGCTTGACGACATTTTGAAGCACCACACCGAGATCGTTTTCGCTCGAACATCCCCACAACAGAAGCTCATCATCGTAGAGGGCTGCCAGAGACAGGTGGAGCTAAAAAATGTTCTTTGTGTTTCCAGAAACAGATTAACTAAAGTTCATAAGTAGCAGGAAATTGGCTGTGTTGGTCACTACCAACCAATTAATCACAAAAATCGCTATAACTCAGTCAATTTGACAGATATAGAGTTAATATTTGGTGTAGTCGAAGCTGAGATTTATCCTCAATTCATACTTTGAGCACTAAAAGATGGCACAAGTTCTAATTGGATTGAGCCTTTAATTTAAGTTTCTCTCCACATTGAGTGGCGTTAGCTGAAGCTTATATTATGCCTGATATATTTTCTATGAATGCAGTCTCTGTTCTCTGGTGCACATTTAGAGCAATAAGCACTTGGTAGCCCAGTGGTTTTACAGGAAAAGTTTACCTTTTTGCCTCCTTTGAAGGAACACTGTCAAACAAAATCAATTTTTGCGGAACAGGACATTATTCTTTGTGTAGCACTGCAGCACTCAAAGGCTGAACAGACAGGTTATCCTGAGTTTATCTCAGCCGAGGAGAATTATTTTTGTCGAGTGAAACAGTCTTTGCTAATTGTCCCTTTTTGTCCATACACCATAGCTGCAGATTGCTAAATTAATCCTCCAATCTCCCGTTTGTTCATAAAGTAGAATACAAAGAGCTTATTTTACCCGTCTTTGTTGCTCTGCAGGGAGCCATCGTGGCCGTGACGGGTGACGGTGTGAACGACTCCCCGGCTCTGAAGAAAGCTGACATCGGCGTTGCCATGGGGATCGCTGGGTCCGACGTGTCCAAGCAGGCCGCTGACATGATCCTGCTGGACGACAACTTCGCCTCCATCGTTACCGGAGTGGAAGAAGGTAAAAAGAAGAAAATGAGAACTCACATCACTTTGATTTACCCATATTTATTAAGCTCTACATGCTCCTGACAGGCCGTCTGATCTTTGACAACTTGAAGAAGTCTATCGCCTACACCCTGACCAGTAACATCCCCGAGATCACCCCCTTCCTCCTCTTCATCTGTGCCAGCATCCCTCTGCCTCTGGGGACCGTCACCATCCTCTGTATCGATCTGGGAACTGACATGGTGAGCTCCTTTGGTTGTCGGACCCTAAAATATGCCTCCATGGGGTTAAATCCAGAGCTGATTTCCTCTTCCCGTCAAATTATTCCCAGGTTCCTGCCATCTCCCTGGCTTACGAAGCAGCTGAGAGCGACATCATGAAGAGACAGCCCCGTAACCCCAAAACGGACAAACTGGTGAACGAGCGGCTCATCAGCATCGCCTACGGGCAAATCGGTAAACGGACGCTTTCTGTAAATGTTCAAAGCTGTCTCAGCGATCTGGCCGAGCAGAGCTGGAGGTTTGGAAGCTGACGTTTCCTCGTGGGCTCCTCGGTATCTGCGTGGCCCTGAGATAGCAAGAAGAGCAGCGTGCAACAGAAATAGACCAGAGCTGATGGAGGACTGGAGTGTTTGCGTGATGGCTGTCTGAGTGCCTTGAGCTTTTGATTCCCCCGTTTAGTAATAAGCCCATAAATAGATCTCACCCACATCATTTAAAACAGGGGTTCCCAACTTCCTGGTCAAGGACCAGGACTGGTCCATGGATCGTTTGGTCCTGGACCCCACAAAAATGCATAATATATAACAAAAATACTTCTAACTCAGTCAGTTTTACAGATATTTTGTTAAAACTTTGTGTGGTAGTAGCTGAGAGTCATCCTTTACACTTAAAGTTTAAAAATCTGTCATAATGGTGAGCGACATTCATTCCCTCAAGGAAAGCAAGTCTTAATCCTGGATTCTTGTTTATTTTAATGAATTCCACCAAAGATTGGTATCAAATTTCTCAACAAATAATTGTTTGCGCCATTAAGTTTTTAAAAGGCCAGCTTTAATCAGATTTTCTGATTAATTCATTCGATTTCCCCCCAAACGACCACAACGCCAGCTTGTTTAGTCAACTTTTCAAAGATTTCTGTTTTCCATTTCCAGTTTGGAATCAGCAGTTTAAACCCATTTGCTCATTTTGTCCGCCATCCGTCATCAGAGAGATCAGGCTGATGAATCGGGTGTCAGATTTCCTCGCTGACTGTCTCAAATCCTGCAGGAATGATCCAGGCGCTGGCCGGCTTCTTCACCTACTTCGTGATCTTGGCTGAAAACGGCTTCCTGCCGTCCACCCTCGTTGGCATCCGGGTCAACTGGGACAATAAATACATGAACGACCTGGAGGACAGCTATGGACAGCAGTGGGTCAGTCCCATTTCCTGGAGGAGACACCAACAAATTGCATTTTTTTTGTGCGTTTGAGAGAGGGTTTGAGATCCCGTTAAATGTTTTTTTGTTTGCAGACCTACGAGCAGAGAAAGATCGTGGAGTTCACCTGCCACACGGCGTTCTTCGCCAGCATCGTCATCGTTCAGTGGGCCGATCTGATCATCTGCAAGACCAGGAGGAACTCCGTCTTCCAGCAGGGCATGAAGTGAGTAAAACGCCCACAACTAAGCAGGTGATAATGTTATCGCTCGTGTCTGACTAGACTGGCTTAAAGCTGCTCTGGAATGAGGAAGCATGGCGCCTCCTTCCCTCCCGTAGCCTGGGTGGACTCCTGAACTAGAGTTGGCACACCCAGGCCTCCCTCGGCCGGGGATACGGACCTGATGGGTTGATTATGTCCGCTCAGCAACTTCACCCCAGCACCTGGCAGTCCTGCAGTTCTCGTAGAAAGCAGTGTTGTTTGTCGATTTGGCAAATATTCTGGCAACGTGCAGCAGGTAGTCCCTGCGACTGTGTCAGCATTGCTGTCCCATTGAGTTTCAGGAAGATTCGCCCAAGGGACTCCTGTTTTGTTTTGTCATTTTTAGGCACAACCGCACAAAGTATGAGATGACTCTCTCATCATAAAATGATCTGAGTTTAAAAGTGTGACATGAAAGACGGCAGCCGATATACGTTCCTTATAGTGATGGGAACGGCAGCTCCTTTGAGTGAACTGAATCACTAGAATCAGTTCATTAAAATGATTCGTTCAAAAGATTTGTTCACCGAATCCTTCAGTTCACACAGTTTATTAGTTAGTTAGTTTAGTTTATTTATTTGCCATACATCATAAAAGTTGCTCAGCCCCATGGGTTTATAAGACACGCAAACATATTTCAAAGATGCAGAGAGAAACCAACATCAACATCCTTCAAACAGAATCAAATCGTTGCTTCTGCGCGAATCAGCAGTTCGTTCAATGGTACGGATCAGAGACAGAGAGAATAAAATACAAAACGTAACATGTTCATCTTGTGAAAAGTTATCCCCCGAGCCCTAACGTCAACAGCCCATCGATTTGAACAGAAATAAGCTGAGGCATCTTCTGCTCTTTTGGTTTAACCAAATAAGAAGGACGACTGCTCCAAGATGGCGGTCGTATTTCCATGCGGGGTCTACTCTTTATGATGTCTTGATGTCTATCACATCCCAGTGAGTAAATCCTGCCGGCACGGCGCACGCTGCTGTCGTTTAGATTTGTGTCATGAGTGTCACAGAACGTGGAAGTTCCACTCCCGCTAAACTCAACTGAGTAAGTAACGAACGAATCAGTCAATAAAGTGATCTGGTTCAGTTCGTTCACTCAAAAGATTCGTTCATTTACGACACAACACTAGTTCCTTCAAGGAGTGCTAGGCTTTCAATTGTGCATCTTTTTCCACAGTTTATTCAGGTTTTCTTTTCCTGGAAAAACCGTTTTTGTTCTGTTTGTTTCAGGAATAAGATCCTGATCTTCGGGCTGTTCGAGGAGACCGCCCTCGCTGCCTTCCTCTCCTACTGCCCAGGCATGGACGTGGCCCTCAGAATGTACCCTCTCAAGTGAGTGAATCCCCTGAAAACTCCAGCCCCGTTAATGCTCCACATGTTGTTCATTTGGACCTGACGGTTTGGATTTCATCTGCTTTCTGGTGTTTTTCAGGCCCAACTGGTGGTTCTGCGCCTTCCCGTATTCCCTGCTCATCTTTATCTATGATGAAATCCGTAAGCTGATCCTCAGACGCAGCCCGGGAGGTGAGATCGGAATCCGTGCTTTTTGTTATCCTTTCTATCTCCGACGAGCAGATTGTTTTTTAAACCTGGAGGCGGAGAAACTCGAATCTCCCCGTCTCCGTCTTTTAAATAAAATTCATGACCATCCGAACCTGATGAATCTGTTTTCTCTCCCCGTCTTTTCCAGGCTGGGTGGAACGGGAGACCTACTATTAAAGAAAACCCGTCTGCTCGCGTCTTCTCCTCCACTCCCGTCTTTGCATGAATATTGTCTTGCTGCTCGGAATAAAAAAAATTTTAACCTCTGTGACAAATCAATTGGAACGTGTTTTTTACATTAGGGAATGCTTGATACTACTATTAGAGAAATACTGAGATGAAAAGTGCTGACGATGTTGATAAATGATAAATGATAATGCTAATAATGACATGAACACTGAACATTGACATGACTATGCGTGCCTTGTTTCTGAAACAGGACCAATTTTATACATGTTTTTAACAGTTATGAACGCTCAATAAAAATGTGCTCGAGTCAGGTCCCAAAAATATGACTTCCTGTCTTTATTTATTGATATGTGGATGTTTTTTAATAACTAAGCTTAAATTCACAAGGCTTGTGGTTTCATTGTTTGTCATTTTACTGCCTTCTTGTTTTAAATCCAAAAGAAAAAAAGGTTAAAATCAAAAATAACTGGACTCCTCGTTTTTGTTTTTAACCTTTTTTTTGTATTTTCCATGTCCTGGATGACTGAGAATCTACACCAGCTTCTTGTTTTAAATTTCCTTTCAGCAGAATTACACTAATATGAGTTAATGGGGGGTAAAGGAAAACTCATTCAGGCCTAATTTCATGGAGCTAAATGCCCAAATCTTTCTATTTTATTTTCAGTCTTAATATACATATAAATTCAAGCAGACAGTGAAATGAAACCTTAATATTAAAAAAAAAACTGAAGGTGTTTGCAGTAACTTTATTCAAATTGTAAATGTTTTGAGACAAAATTACATCCATGTCCACTTGTAGACATGCCTCTTTAAATGGTACTTCTGTTTTTTTCAGGCAATAGTGTGTAGTTCCCTAAAAAAAAAAAACAAACTGGGATGCCTGAGCTAATATTTAATGCATTTAAATTTATGCAGGTAGTGTTTGAGATCCCTATCCTCTCACTGAGTCATGATACTCAAAAATAGTATAAAAAATCCTTAAAGGCTAATAAACAAAGGGTAATAAGTCTCAGATGACCATTAATTTACTGTTTTTAAGCACTTAGTTGATCAGAAATAGTCTGATTTAGATGGTAATGACATTGAAATCTAAATTATTTATTTTCTGAAAAACAAATTAGGGAAAAATCATTAAAAAATTAAGAGCACTAAAGCTGCAACGACTTCATCAATTAAAAAAAACATATTTAACCAGGCAATTTGTAGGCCTCCTAAATTCCTAATTAAACCTTCCGCTCACACCTGCACTGATTACCGCAGGTGTTCAGAAAACTGTCACAAAAAAAGATGTGAACATATTAAAACAGCAAAAGGGAAACAGAAGCAAAGTCTTTGTGAGAGGGAAAGCTAGGCCTGGACATATTTTAACTCAACTAAACGGTAAGTTCGGGCTTTTAAAGTTGATGCTAATGGAGGCTGCTAGCTGATTAGCATGTTTTTGTTCTGTGACGTAATGAGTGCCGTAAAGACGTTGCTGAAAGTCGTAAAACTAACCGTTTGTTTTACAAATAATACTTAAATTTGTTTGTTATTTTGTCAGTCAAACTGTGTCATAGCTTTTAAAGTCCGGCCAGATGGTTTAAAAACCACTCTTAACGGAAAAATTAAAAGTAGTTATATTTAAGTTCATAAAAGTACAAAAAAAATTTACATAATGAAATGAATGTTTAGCATTTATATATTCAATTTACGTAGAGATAGGTGTCGTTATAAACCATAAACACAATATAGCGTTAATTGTTTATTGTTGTCAGGCGAGTCAGACAACCAAAACTATAACGTCTGTTTTTATGGCAGGCAGTTGTATCATATAATCAAACCACACGCTTATCTCAATGCATCAATGATGGCAGTTTTAGTCCAAACTGCTGCAAGTTCTCAACTACTGAAGTTGAATTTCTAAAAATCTAAAAAATGCTAACTTTAAGTAGCCATTTTAACATTTACCTTTAAAACTTTGCTTGTATGTGCAACAGAATTGTAAATATTGACTATTTTATTGTAAATTACAGAAACTGATTGGGTCAGCTTCTACGGTTTGAACATGTTACAGAAGGTGAGTTCATTCTCGATACAGAAATATAACTAAGGCTGTTAGACGAGTACATTTTGTTTTCTTAAATGGCAGCTGAAAATGTTTAATGATTGAAAATAATTATAGTGAAATCTGACGCTTACACATTCATTAGCTTTAAAAGGTACTCATTACAAAGTCACAAAGACCTCATAAAGCAAGAAGCAAATGTTTGTAATATTGTCCTTTTAAGCTAAAAATTTTGAAGCAAAACAGAGGATGTGCGTTTCTTTATCTACAGAAACGGCCGAAGTGACTGAAAATATGTCAACAATGGCGACGTCCATGGAAGAGTCATTTAGGGCAGAAAAGTCCAACAGTTTTGGTGTTTGGAGTAATAATGCTCAGATTTGTTGAGTCAAATATGCAGATAAATGTGATTTGTTTATGTTGAGTGCAGACCCGTGTTTCAGAATTGCATATTATTTATATGGAAGACTGCTGGAGTGAACTCTTTCAAATTGCACCGTGTTTCATATAGTTTTATGTTTGGTTTTGTAGTTTTCAATGAGTACCTATTTTTAACATTTGGTTTAAACTTCATATGGCGAAAGCTTTGATTTTAATTCAGACTGAAGACAAATCTCGCCTCTGTTTGTTCATGCTTTATTAATCCACTCCTCAAAGAGACTAAAACAGGCGGCGAGTCTGTCAGTGAAGCACTTCGGCTGTGTCCAGATGTCACGCGTCTCTCGCCTGACCCCGGTGACAGCTCTGAGGCTCTCCGCCGCCGTGGACGTAGCGCCCGGCTCCCGTCCGTCCTCTCCGAGGACGCCGCTCAGTCACAGAGGGTCACTGTGTGATGACGGCTGTCACACAGGCTGGAGCGAAAATGGCTTCTAAGGCCTTTTCCCCTGACTTCGCTTTGTGACCGGACACGTTTACAAAGTTACTGACGCATCAGATTTAACTCTGAAGTCGTCCAGATTATCTGTCAGATCAGGAACGTGAAGAAATTAACTGTAAAAACATGGAGAACATGCTTCTCACGGTAATTTAACATGTTTTCACAGGTAAAATCACATCATTCCTAGATGTAAAAGGAAAATGCACCAAGTATGCAAAAAAAGCAGACATTTTTTATTATTTAATGTTCATTTTAATCCTTTTAGACAAGAGGCTTCTGGTGAGGAAAATTAGCCTTTTGGCTAACTCGAGTACAATTGTCTGACTTGTTTTTTTTAAATAAAATAAATCTAAAATTGACATTTGGATTGCATTTACAATCTCAGAGGTGTCTTACATCCGTTGCTTTCTTGATATTTAATCCCTAATGTGGTCAATGAACAGAAACTAGAGCATTCTTGGTCTTCTGTTCCCTTTTTTAAGACTAAAAAAGGCAGATTTATGTCCATTTTCTGAAACTGTCAGTATTTAAACAAGTTGTCATTTTAAGACAGTTTTGGACGATAACTTGATTTTTAGTGGAAAAGCTCCTCTTTAATATCCTTTTCAGAATAAAAGTGAAGGATGAAAAGTTGACTTTTAAAAATAAATGTAGGGAAAAAAGACCTTTAATGAAGAAAGATCTATTTTTAACAAAAAACATTCACAAAATCTCCCCAAAACAGTAACTTGTAGTAATTTAAAGCCATCAAAAATTAGCTGAGTCTGTGGAGTCATGTAGACGTTATTAAAAGAATAAAATTAAATTAAGACACGACCTACACAATATGTTGTCGTACTGATGGTTAATCTGTCATTAAATCTAAAGTTTAAGTGAAATTTGCAAACAGTTGCCAACTACCGCATGTTTCACCTACAGAAACAGCCAAAGTAGCTGAACACGGGTCGAAACAACGTTGAAGGGTTAATGTTAGCGGTTTAGAAGTTTCACCAGATTTATTACCTGCCAGCCCAACGCAGGTCGGTCATGTGACTCGAGCTTC
This sequence comes from Kryptolebias marmoratus, assembly GCF_001649575.2. NCBI lineage: Eukaryota > Metazoa > Chordata > Actinopteri > Cyprinodontiformes > Rivulidae > Kryptolebias > Kryptolebias marmoratus. The sequence goes on along the minus strand of NC_051452.1, from coordinate 7,325,939 downwards.
CAGGTGGTTTTAGTGGATTCTGACGAGTGCTTTGTTTACGTTCAGTGCATGCCCACGTTCCTAAATCGCATATCAGTGAATAAAAGTGAAGCAGTTTCTATCAGCTGCACTGATTTATAGTTCTCTGCCTCTGGACGTTATGAAACTGAAATATATTTTTATTTAAATGACGTCTTGTTGGTCGCCGTCGCCGTCTTTCTGCCGTGGCCCTTCTTTAGGTCAGTGTGTCGAGTCGTGCGACCTTTTCTGCGTCTTAAAGATCAGCTTTCAGAGGGCAAAATAAAGTGAAGACCTCAAAGACGCTGAAAAAGGTCAAAGGATCTTTTGTGATTATGTGAGCAAAACTTTCCTTTCAGATTGGACCGTGCTGCCTCACAGATCGCTCTTATAGCCTGATGGTTGCTTGTCAAAGCACATGTTAGCTTTATTTTAACTTCCTGGTGAAACATTTAGTCTATTTTTAGACAAAATGTTGCCGTCTCCAGCTGCTTTCCCTTCTGAATATGGATATTTGTTAGCACTAATTACAAGCCATCTGGATTTATATTTGTTTGTTTGTTTGTTTAATGATTGAATTTGTCTTTTTAATGAATTCTTAGCTTCCATCTTTTAAAATCTCCCTTCCTTTCACCATGAAATGCCTTTTTTATTAGTTTCAGGAACATGATCATACAAAGAGTAAATGTTTTCACTCCAAGCTTTGAGATTTAAGCATTTAACAGCATTATGAAAGATCTGAATTATTTCTTTTACCAGGTCAGCAGAGTTTTACATATTAGATGTATAAATCTTGTTTCTGTGTTGAGATATGCTTACCTTGTGTAAATAATCACACAGTTGGACCTGATCTGCATATAAAGACCTCTAAAAACGGATTTATTCTGTTATTAAGTGTCTGAAGGTTTGCACATCTTTTTATCTTAAGCTGGGGGTGTTTTGTTGTTTGCTGGCAAGTGTCAAAAATGGAAAAATCGATGTTGCAAATCAGCATTTGGTCAGCTCCTGGAAAATAAAGCAGCATGAGGACATTAAACCCAAAGATACGTGGCGATAAAACGGCTTTTTACGAGTTTATTGGTGTCGTTGTCGTCCCGGCTAAAAGTAAACCCTTATAACTGCTGCTGCCCGCCGTCTCTAAAAGGACCCAATGAGCCGCAGAACTTGAAGGAACCATTTTCTCCCCGTGTTCCTCTGGTGTGTAACGTCGTATGTTTGTGTCGAAGTGGATTTTTCTCTTGTTGCTGCTGTTCGGCTCGGTCTCTCGAGGGCTAAACCAGGTCACTGAAATGTTTTCCCTCCTTTCTTGTTCCCAACAAACTGTTTCTTTTTTATTTATTTTTTGGGTCTCTGTGAAAAGTAGGAGGAAGAAGCTGTTTCTTGGGTAACTGCAGCTGTCGGGTTGAACACACAATCTCTCTCACAAATTGTTTTTTTTTTTTTTTGTTGAGATTTTAAAGACGAATCAGCCTTCTCTCAGCTGTAGAAATAATGCCAGAAGCTGCAGTGGGATAAAAATGCCCCTCATTAGCTGCTATAGTCTAAATAATGTTGACTTCTTGGGCCAAACTGGAGCACGCTGAAGTGAAGTAGGGCTGCTTGGAAAGTTTGCGAACCACACAAGCAAACTTTCATTGCTTTCAGAGTTGCTGCTGATACTACAGGACGTTTTGTTGCGTGACACACTTCCTGTTGAGTTTCTGTAGAACATCAGAATTCATTTTGATGCCAAGTTGGCCCGGCCTCTACGCTCTTAAACAAACCCAAACCATGACGCTAACGCCGTCGTCTTTCCAAGATGGAAAGAGGTTTGAATGCTGGAACTAAGGTTGGAGGGTTTAGCTTTCAGGTCATAGCTGCAGAAGTTTATTCCAGTTAGGTTTGCATTTGAAGGATTTAGTTCTTGTACAACAACTTCCTGTGAGTTGTATTTTCCCTGTAGTGACCTCTGGTGTTTAGGAGAGGGACTGCAGTAAGTTTAGCATCTCTGGAAGGGTTTGGGTGAGTATATTGTGGTTGTAGCATAATTAAGGAACTTTGTAATAACTCAGCTGTTGTAACTTATGCACAACAAACCTGTGAATCTAGAGCATGTTTCTGTGCTTTTATTATAATTTTCAACTGTACAAACAATGCACCAAACATCCACAGAAGGATGAACCAATTATTCAATCACTGAATGATCTGTTGGCTTATGGAAAGCCTTAAACAATCTTAATTTATTCCCATTTTCTTCTAAACAGTCAAGACTTTTTTTTTTTTGGCATGACCCTTTTATTGGACCCCTTATTTGACTTTGGCTGCTTTTTTACTCACTTTCACTCCAGTATTTGACCGTTTTCACTGAAAGGCTTTAAGTTTAAGCCACTTAACTCTGACCTATGAATTATTCGGGGATCAGAAAGGTTCATGAGCTCGAGATAAACCAGTGTTGTTGACTCATAATTTTGCATGAAGTCTTCAGGGTTTGTGTTACCAGCAGCCAGTTGAATGGATGCATTTTTAAATTTCTTTAGATAAATCTACAAAAAATACCAAAGATAACTCAGAAAATTGGATTTTTATTACCGAAAAGGGGATTCCTCAAAAAACTGGAGGTTGTATCTCACTGGGCTGTGACTATTGGAGACTAGTTGGTGACTTTGCGAGAATAAATGCAGATTTATTCTGAACACTGAATTTGCGACCAAAGAGCTGTGTGGTCACTTTTTGCTCATCCGGTTTATTGATAATTAAGGCTTATTTTGCTGCCCACCTCCATCAAATCATACTCATCTCGGCCCATTTTGAGTCAAGTTCTTTATTATTGGTGGCCTTTTTAGACCTGGACGTTCATGGCTGTAATCTGAGAGGGTTTCTGACAGAGGAGAACTCCCTGCAGGTGTCAAAATACATCTCGAGCCTTTTAGAATTTACGGAAACTGAATTGAGAAGGGTTCAAGACAAGTTTGAGACTCATGCAACGACTTAATGGCTATTGTGAGGGGAAAATTGTCACACAAATTGCTGCTATAAGTGGCTAGATGTCAGCTCTGCATGATCCTGTTACATTATTTTGAAAAAAGACAGTTCTGGAAAAAATAACAATCAAGTAGTTTCATCGACCCGCACTTCGGTGGTCATCTTCAGAGTAAAACTGCAGCGTATTTAACCTCTAATTGTGTCTTTACATGGACTTTAAAGTATAAAAATGAAATGTTTGACATTAATAGTGCTTTGCAGTTTAATGGTAAAATGACTATATGGAAGCAGGACTGACTGTTGAAGAAAAACATTTTTATAAAGGACAACTTTCATTTGGAGTCATTCTCTTTTGCTTTACATATATTTAAGAGAACTTCTTTCTAACTTCATGTTTTTGAAAAACCCACAATGAAAAAAAGCAGATCTTGAATCAGAGAGAGAATGGGGGAGGGAAAGCTGTAAAAGAGGGATCATTTAAAGTGTTGAATAGGCTTTCAGGAAGTAGTTTGTTCTCCCCTCAGCCAGCGTCATCGTTTCTGGCTCGCACATTTTCCACCGCCTCGGCCAGCTCTCCGTCTCTGCCGCGCACACAAACACATTCAGACAGACAAACCACAGCGAGACGCATGAACACACATCAGCAGCCGTCCGCCGTATTTAAACCAGCGAAGGAGCCCTGCCAAACTGCAGCACACTCTGTCCTCTTGTTTAAACACACGTTTTCTTTGCACACAGATCTGCAAGCCTGCCTTTGGCTGCAACCCGACGCTCTGTTTTTGTTTCCTGTTGCGTGAGGGAGCCAAGAGTTGAGCCACGATTGATGCTGGTGGCTCCAGAACAATGTGGCGGTTAGTGGACTCCTCATTAAGCCAGAACACAGAGGCAGAACCCGCAGAATATGGACAGAAATCGCCTGATGTGACTGCGCATCACATGGTGTGAAAGAAACTCTGTCACTGCACAAGTGACCCCAAAAACAGTGGCCCACTTTGTTCAACGGGATAAATTTAAAGGGCAAGTCCGCTGATTTTCATGTCTGTTTTAGACTAAAATCATCTTGTTGGGGGAGGGGAACGATGTAATTGTCGTAATAAAATCCTATAAACGACAATATGTGCAACTGGACACAGTAATGTGAGCTCTCATGATGTGTTGGCACTCGAGGCATGTCGAGAATAACTCTCAGCTACTACCACACCAGTTTCAGCTCAATTTCTGTAAAGTTTTGTAAATATTTGTTTTTTCAGTTGGCCAAGGTCAGCTAGCTGTGGTGGCCATCCTGACTCCAAATGTTAACGAGTTACAGATGTACATTTAATTAGTTTAAGAATGTTGCTGAATTCTGTCCAGTGGTTCATGAGATATTTTGCTAAGTCTTTTTTAAAGCAAAAATAAGCTTAAAAATAATGTTGTGCTCATCTTAGGTAATATCCAAAGAACTTACATTGCATCTTGGCACTCGGAGTAAGTGTTGTATGCAAGTAAAAAGTAAGTAAGTGAAAATTTATTTGTATAACACATTTCAGCAGCAAGGCATTCAAAGTGCTTTACATCATAAAACCATCAGTAGAATCATCAAAATAATCAAAAACATCATTACAATCATCCAAAAAAAAATCATCAAGCAGATCTACTTGATTATCAGAAGGAGATGGTCAATATGTAATAAGATATTTTGTTCAGAGCAGCTTTACACCTGAATTTGTTTGCGGACTACTAATCAAAGGCAGCTCTAAACAGGTGGGTTTTCAGGAATTTAGTGTTTCGGCTGTTTTGCAGTTTTCCAGGAGTTTGTTCCAGATTGATGGTGCGTAGAAACTGAAAGCTGCTTCTCCATGTTTGGTTCTGGTTCTGGGAATATAAAGTAGACCAGAACCAGAAGACCTGAGTGTTCTGGAGGGTTGATACGACGATAATAAGTCTTTAATCCATTCAGCGATTTATAAACTAATAGAAGTATTTTAAAGTCTATTCTCTGCGCTGCAGGGAGCCAGTGTAGGGACTTTAAAACCGGGGTGATGTGCTCTATTTTTTTGGTCTTAGTGAGAACACGAGCAGCTGCTGCAGCTTTCTGATTTTTTTTTTTTTTTTTTGTCAGACCTGTGAGGACACTGTTGCAGTAATCGAGACGACTGAAGATGAACGCGTGCATAATTTTCTCATAATTGTTGTGACATTAGTCCTTTTAATTCTGGAGATGTTCTTCAGATGGTAGAACTGTTTTTATGTGTCCCTTAAGGTTCAGGTCTCAGTCCATTCCTACACCCAGGTTTCGGACCTGATCACTAGTTTTTAGCTTTAATACCTGAAGCTGCGCGCTGACTCTTCTTCGTTCCTCTTTAATAATTTAATAATTTCAGTCTTGTTTCTGTTCAGCTGGAGAAAGTTGTGGTTCTCTTCCAGCTACTACCGTGCCAAATTTTAGCTCGCTCTTTGTGAAATTAGCTGAGTTTTAGCCAGTTTTGTCTTCATCCTTGGTCTGTTGGCTGTGCCGTCCATCTTGAGCAATCGGTTTTAGAAGCAAATCCAGTGGTTTATTTTGAGTTTCATCAGAGATTTTTCTTAAAACTTCGGCCAAATAAACACAAACATAGGCAAAAACCACCATCGTGCCTTTCCCATTGGCGGTAGATGTAGTTTTTTTTTTTCTTTTTCCTGCTCAGTAGTAGACAAACAAATCCAGTCGATGTTTGTTTACTCCGTTAAAGCTGAAATTTTACCCCAGCTAACGATGATAGAGCACGTCTGCCCTCGACAACCTCTTAAGAAAAGCAACTTTACATCAGCCTGAGTGGATTTCCATTTTCTATTATCTAAGCTTGTGTGCAATTAATGACTTGCGGCTTTAAATAAATGAAATGATACATCAAGTCCCTGTAACGATGATTATATAACAATGCTGTGATTCCAGGAACTCTCCGAGTGTTCCTGGAAAGAGTAAACCGAGTTACCATCATTCAGTGTGGGGGAAATAAGATTTAGGGATATTTTTAAAAATAGCTGACAGAGTATAATCAGTCATATCTGTCAAGGAAAGCCATTCATGCTCAAACCACAATGTAGATCTTCAGCTATTTCATTTTACATGATTCAATATTGGTTTATTTTTCTTTTTTTTTTATTGTATTTGTCTGCGACCCATCATGAACCAAAGGATGGTTGTTAATGAAACGCTGAGGAGAAAATAATCATTCAATGAATATCTTTAAACCTTTTTTCGGAGCCAAACTAATTTAAGATGGTGCCACAACCTACTCACCTGAGAAAACACCAAAAAGTTTATAACTCAATCATATTTTAATTTATTTATTGCAGATATTCGTGCTCAGAGTATGTTGGGGATGACTCTCAGCTACTGCCACACCAAATTTAAGCCTAATTGATTGCATCAGATCTGTTCTCATGTCTGTTTTTATTACAGTATATGTAGGGGTCGGCAACACGCTGCCCTCGTGGCTCCCTGGAGCTTTTTCAAAAATGTTTGGAATTGGAAAAAAAATGGGGGTGGGAAATATATTTTTGTTTTAATACGGTTTCTGTAGGAGGACGAACATCCGTAACGTTTTCCAATGCTGTAAAAATGTGTAGAATAAATCTTAAAGCTGTGTCCGAATTCAGGGTCTGCATCCTTCGAAGGAAGGATTTGTCGGCCGATTATGTCATAGCGTAGCGACAAGGCCTGTCCGAATTCAAAGTCTCCTTCAAATGCGTCCTTCTTTCCCCCAGATGTGAAGGATGGGTCCGGCGTATCCTTCACGGCTCACCATATCCCATAATTCATTGCGGGTCCAAACCGGGCGTTCAAGCAAAGCAGCAATGTTGGTGAAGAGCGGCAAATTATTTTGCTATATTACACTTTAGGTGACACATGGTTTTTTAGTGAAGTGAAGTGAGATTTATTTATATAGCACTTTTCAGCAACAAGGCGATCCAAAGCGCTTTATAACAGAAACAACAACAGAATCCGTACATAATGAAACGCATCAGTCATGTATAATCTAAGTGGAATATAGGATAATCTAAATAAAGTCATGAAACCAGACATATCTAAACATGAGCTGAGACAGTCAAAATAGTAGCTAAAATAATCTAAATGAAATCATAATCAGATATAAAGATACAGAAGTAAAAACATCAATCATGAACCTAAGTAAAATCATGAAACTAAACACATCTAAACAGGAGAAAAATAGTAGCTAAAATCTAAATAAAATAATGATAAAGTTAAAGCTGAACTAAACAACAATTAGGAATCTAACAATATCTAAAGTATGACCTAAGATAAACTAAACTAAATGTACAGGAAGGCTAAATAAGCTAAAACATGACGATGCTAAACTAACGGTACCAAACTTTCTAAATGGCACCAGAAGGTCAGCTGAAACGGCCAACGTAAGAATTACTAACTAAGATGGAGAAGAGCGGCAAATTATTTTGCTATATTACACTTTAAGTGACACAACATGATTTTTTTACAAGGTTTTTAGGCGAGAATGTGGCTTTGAAAGTCTCAAATATCTGCTCGGTTCATCAGTACATCACCTAATTGCAATATCGTTCTGATGTTTTCGGACATGTCTGCTGTATTAGCAGATTGATTAAAGTTGAGCCTTCAAACAGGTTTATTTAACCGTAATGGCTTATCTGAGATCTGGAGAGTATTATATTTGAAAATGAATAATTTTAAATGTTTAAATTAATAAATCATGAATGCTCATTATGTATACACTTAGTCATTTTGAAAATAGGCTAATATAGACACTTAAAGCCTGTGTTGGCTTCATTATAAGGCTTTTAATTGTTTTGCGGCTCCAGACAGATTTGTTTTTTGTTTTTTTGGTCCAAAATGGCTCTTTCAACATTAGACCAAGGAAAAGGTTGTTGCTTTTTAGTGTTTTAATAAACAATAAAAATTTAAGTGAGCTGAATGTTTGAGGAAACAATCCAGAAAAATAACCAAAGTGTCACTTTGGGGCCCATAATGTGTGTACATTGGCTGGTAACGATGTTAGGCTTGCAGCTGTTGTGCAACAGGCTTCAGAGGTTACGGTTTTGGAAAACCCTTCTCGTTTCTGGTAGTGAGATCGTAAACCTGATTAGAGGCCACCTGGGATTGAGGAAATCGGATTTCACAGCCATTCGAGCCCAGGTGAGCCCAGAGGAAACGAGATCTGAATGTCCTCTTCATATCAGCCCCAAAGCAAAACTAGGTACCAGATAAATGATCATATAAAACAAAAACTCACTGGGATGATGGGAGAGAGCGGGTTCATCGTGCTTTGCATTAAAGGTTTGAGTCAACAGCAGTCTGTAGAGTATTAATAATTATATTTTGGATAAATATTAAAGTGACTATTAGCATCCTCATGAAATTCAGAGAAAAGTTGGCCTCGTGGTCCTGCTTTGTTTCTACATTAGCTTAAATAATCAAACACCACAGGGCTACAATGTTTTTACCTGTTTGTGTGTTTGTCTGTTGGCAAAATATCTCATGACCCACTGGATAAAACTTTCAGATCGTTGGATGAACATCCACGATTGATCAAGTTAAAGATTATCACCCGCCACCTTTAATGCCAGGGCTGTAAACTACGGCCATGTTATGTTTAAAAAAAAAAGGATTTCAAGCCATTTTTGCCAAATCCTGAATAGTTATCCTCAATGCTGCAAATTATTGCAAGATCATGTGATTTATTACCACTCAGACTATGTGTCGGGGATGACTCCAAGCTACTACCACACCAAATTTTAGCTCAGTATTTGTAAAATTGACTGGGCTCTAGCCATTTTTGTTTGCTGAGGTTAATTAGCTGTGGCGACCATCTTTAAATTGGGTTGATTGGAAAAGCTAATCAATTGTCGATGTTCAAAACATCACAATTATTTTACCCTGAGTTTCAATAAAACCTGTCCACTGGTTCATGAGGTACTTTTGCTAACGCTGCGGACAAATGAACACAACCAAATGTTCATGTTTTTGCCCATGTTTAACTCGGATACAGTTGCTTTTAAGTTTATTTATTCATATATCCTGTCTATGCTTTCAATAAGTCAGTTTGATTCTAATTTCTTTCTGCTCAGGTTAAAGTGGTGCTCGTATAGAAGCATGTTACTGAACAAAAATATTATCAGAATACGGTATTTGACCTTCCACAAATGCTAAATTGAATAGTTTTGTATGTTTACATGTGTATTTACACAGAGCATTTTTTGACACAATTATTGACAAAAATAGACAAGAAAGAGCGTTATTATTTTGGTGCTAAAAGCGTTAAAGCACCATTTTTGTTATTTAATGTTCCTACTCAGCAAACTCTCATACGCTCTCAACCTTATTAGCCATGCAAATTTACTTCCTCATAATGTAAATGGAAATTAAAGATGATTATGTTGCGTATTTACTGCAGTGAGCAAATTAATGCTGTCCTTCCTCAATATGTGTGGGTGTTTAACAGTGTTTGTTTTGCCTTTTTTACGCGTACGCATACAATCGCCAACAAAAGGCAAATGTTTTCCCTGTGTGGGGTTGTCCACGTGAAGGATGTCTGTGTGGACGTCATACGGCTGCTGTAAATTTAAATGAATTATTCATTATCACCCAGTCAGAGCTTAAAGTAAAACAAACCTTAAGGGACTGAACGCACCATCACAATCCAACTCGACTGCTTTTTCTTTTGCCAACCAGCGATGGGACCACTCCTTTAGATAAACGCAGAAAACTTTATTTATTTATGTATTGGTGTTATGATGTAAAGCTCAGAAGACGAGTGGATGAAGGGAGAAAGAAAGAAAGAAAAACATAAAGGCCTAGCTGTCCTTGAAAGAATGCATGTCTTAGCTTTAAACTCGGGTCATTTTATGAGTTTTAGCCGTTTGCGTCAAACCTTGAAAATAAAATTTATGCAGAAACTGACAAGAACTCATCAGATCTGTTAGAGCTTGGGATATGTGTTGTGAATGACCGTCAGCTACTACCACACAAAGTCCTAAATATTTATAAAATTCATGGAGTTGTAGCCATTTTGTTTTCAGGTCCATTTATCGATGGCAGCCTTGACAAATTAATTGGTTGTAGACCTACGTCCAATGATTACTTTAAGAGTTTTATATTTATCTTTTTAGTGAGATATTTAGCTAACAGGAGGGATTGACACCAAAGTTTTAAGATAAAGACATGACACAATGTAGATCTTTGAATGTATGTTGTGAATGACTCTCAGCTACAAATTCATTGAGTTATACCAATTTACATAGCTGGAGCGGCCATCTTGAACTGGATAGACTCCAAAAGGTAATCGGTTGTAGACGCAGGCCCGGTCCCAATACTCGCCCTCCACCCTACGCCCCTCTATGAAGCGTGTACTCAGTCGAAGAACACAGAAGGGTTCATTGCTGGTTACAAGCGTGCAGACTTTGGAGAATTAGGACAGCACGGATTACATCATGGACTTGCGCCTCTGCGTCATAACTGCAACATCCAACATGGCCGACTGGTCCCTGTTTTGGTATTTTAAGAAGGTGCCAGTACGATTTTAAAAGTACAGTTTAGGTATTTTTGCTTTCCAAAGTCATTGCAGGAGATATTTGGCTGTTCAGATGTGTTTTGTTCTGACTTGTTGGACATGGAGCAAAGTTTGATCGTATTCCCACATGTACAGCAGAGTGAAACAAGAATTATTTCAATACTTTGTCATGAAAAAAGCAGTTTTTAAATGTAGACGCAGCTCGCTCTGTCACCACTGCCGTATTTCTGCTGTTTAATTCAAAACCCTTTCATTGTCAAGAAAGATAATAAAAAAACGTCACATGCAGCGATGAATTGTGGGTAAACACTTCGCCGAAGTCCACCTGGATGTGGGCTTAGCCAAAGGGTGGATGTAATACAAAAAAGGGGGGCGGGGCTAAAGAGCACTCCGGAGAATTGGGACACACTACGCTCTCAAACCTTTCAGCATGAATGAGCATTTGAAGGACACAAGGGTGGAAGTGTGAGTATCGGGGCCGGGTTGTATATCCAAATGATTGCTTTCTGAAAGTTGTATTAAAGGAAGTTTCATTCATTTAGTAGCTCATGAGATATTTTGCTAACAAATCAGTTAGCGCTCACAATGTGTCATCAACTACGACGCTAAATTTTAGCTCAATATTTGTGAACCTGACTTGAGTTATGGCCGTCCACTGATTAGTTTCTCAGTCTCATTAAAATTCATCCAGTGCTGTATTAGACAAAGACAAATGGTTGGAATAAAAGGCTCATTTACGAAGAAGCTCTAAATCTGAGAAGAATTTTGTTGAGCAGAAACTAGAAATGTCACTTATAGTTGAGCTACTGGAAGAAATTTAGAAACCCTTCTCTTTTTTTTCTGCTGGGATGTTTCACTGTAACAGCTTCATTAAAATTTAAGAGCATAAGAGACGGTGGAGGAGACAGTTCGATATATTTGTCTTAATTATGAAATATGGTCTCATTAAGTGTCTTACAGCTTCAGCGGTAGGAGGAATCGAAGAGGTGGAACGCATTGGAGCAACGAAGGATGAGGAGACAGAAATGGATGAATGACAAAAAATAGGAGCTGGTGTGAATAATCTGTTTGGGAGCTGAGGCGCACCTCGAGGCTGACAGGGTCCTGTTGCAATTAGGGTGCAGAGAAGCTCTCCTTAAGGGTGGAGACAGATTTCATGGCAATCAATGTGTTCATCGCCCGCAGGCAAAAAGGTTCCCCAAAAGTCTCATGACCCGCTGGACGAGGTTTAATGACACTCGCAGAATGTAATCATAAGATGTGCATCTGAAACTGAACATGTAGAGTTAATCCAATCCACTGACAGCAAACCTTAGAAAACACAAACCTTGACACAACTTGGTCACTCTTACAGATTTTGAGATAAAAAGAAAAAAGAATTTTAGTCAAACTCTGGCATGAAGGCTGGTGGGTGATATGCATGACTTCAATGAATGCCAGGCCTTCATTTTTTTTTTAAATTTACTATCGTAAGAGTTGCAAACTTCTTGATCCTCTTAAACAAACCTGCATGTAAGAATTTGTGGTTTTTGTACCCGAATCTTTCTGGTCTTAATTTGTATTTGTCCTATTTTTTGAAATAGTCTTAAAAAAAAAGCTGTTTCCTGTCTTTATCAATGATTAACCTTCTTAAAACTGGCAACAGACCAGGTCTAAATATCAGTCATCTGTTATTCTTTGCAGTGAAGTAGATTTATTGCCTGTAACTAAAGGTTTACCATTTAGCAATGTGCAAAAGTCTCCGTTTCTTTTTAATTTTCTTCTCAAGCAGCCAGACTTTATCTTCCAAAGTGGTCTTTTAATCAAGAAGTTCTTCAGGCTTTCATGAAGGACCTGAAGACTTTGAATAAAACGGTGTAAAAGCAGTCAATTTTCAGAGGAATCCATTCATTTTCTTCTGGTCGCAGAGATAACGGGTCCAGGAGAGAAACTTAGACCTTCCTCTCCCCAGCAGCACTCTCTCAAGTTCCACCTGGTGGATCCCACGGTGTTCCCAGGCCAGAGAGGATTTATAATCCCTTCGATGAATTCTGAGTCTGGCCCGGGGTTTCCACCCAGTCGGACATACTGGAGAAAACCCTTCAGAGGAAGCCGTCCAAGAAGCATCTTATCAGATATCTGAATAGTTTCCGAGCTCCTCCTGGATGACAAAATTCCTAACCCAACCTTTAAGGCTTAGCCGTCCACCCAATGGAGGAAGCTCAATTCAGCTGCCTATAAATGTATATTTTCATTTTCTTTAATCGCGCTCCATATCTTTGGTTGATTTGTAAACGAACGAGTAAATCGGGAGCTTTGCCTTGGCTCTTTTATTGCAACAAACGGTGTAAGGCCCTCATTTCTGAGGGAAGACCCCGATCCAGTGAGCCACCTCCCGTTCCAGCCGACCATCACTTGTGAACAAGACTCAGACACTTGAACAGCTCTGCTTAAAGCAGCAACTCACCCCTGACCTTTTCAGACTTTTCTTAGTTTTATTGAAGCCACCTGTGAATCATAAAGACAGAAACATGTCATGGATTTGAAGTGGATTTTGGTCGAGGTCAAGGACCCAAATGCAGGATGAAGAGGTGGCAGGCAGGTCTGTTTAGTAGATACAGGGGTATTTCCAAAAAACTAACTAAATTAAACAAGCTGAGCAAAAAGTAAGAAGAGAAGGGTAAAATAACCCAAAGGCAGTACGAGCAAAGGATCAGACAGAACAAAACAAACATGTTAATGTAATCTGTGAATGCTCTGGGTTATGATTTCTGCGTGATTATGAGTGTATAACGTGACTGCATGTGTTTTCAGACCATTCCTGGTGTAACTTGTGCAGAAATCGCGCCACGGCTTTCCATTTCTCTCCTAAAATGAGTTGCCAGACTGTCAGAAGTGTAAATAGCATATGTCTCAAAGCCTCGGCAAGGGCTCATTCACTTGCTGTTTAGTCCGTTTGGTAATTATTCCCACCATCTGTTGGAGAGCATATGATAAGTAGGAAGAGAGCTGCCAAGAGGAGATGGAGGGAGCAGAAAGGAGATGCATACAAAAGGAAAAGAGGGAAGAGAAAGTGTCGCTGTCATAGCCTGTATTATCAGGCGATGTGTGTGCTGCTTGCGTGCATGTGTCACAGCATTTATTTATGCATGGCTGTGTGTGTTTCTGAGGCGAGCTATTTATAGCAGCTGCCTCACCTCGCTGCTGGCCGTGTTTACCAAGAACCGAGAGGCATCATGGAACGTCCCAGCAGACACATTTATGCCTCAAAGCATTATGTCACAGCTCGCCCCACCTCTCTGCCGCTGCCTTCCTCGGTTCCTCCTCGGGCTGAGTGAAATTCAGTCTGAACCGGCTGCCCAGCATACCCTTAAAGAGCTGGACCGCCGGCCATCAGTGTCACAGTTCCTGCAGAGCTGGGGAAAAAAAGCACACTTTAAAGCATGCAGGGACTGGTTTAAAAGGGGAAGAAATGGGTTATTATAGTTCAGCTCTTTGGAAATGGGGGAAAAATGAAATGCATGTTTACAAAATTTAACTGTACTCTGCTTTAAATACTGGAAAACAGGATGAAACCAAAATGAGCAAACTGGGTTTAAAATGTGAGAAGATTTAATGCAAGACTTCTTCACATATTCTGAAAAATGAGAGCAAAAAAAAAAAAAAATGGGAACACCTGGACTTCCAGCAGCAGGTGGAGAACGTGATGAAAACTGGGACAAACTGTTGAGCTTCATCCTTCCAGAAAGTTACCGCTTTTAGAGGCAGAACCACTGAGGTAAAGGCCTAGCGTTCCTTGAATGAATGCATGTCGCCCACCACCTTTAACGCCAGCATTTTAAATTAAGCTCTTTTGCTGAATATTGATGCGGCAGCCATTTTGGTAAAACCTGGAAAATGTGTGCAATCTCACACGATATTGCAAGATCTCTTCCTATGTGCTGTGAACGACTCTTGGCTACTATTACACTGAATTTTAGTTTTTTTTTTTGTAAAGTTGTAGCCATTTTTGTGTTTTCTAAGGTCAGTTGGTTGTGGCAGCCATCTTAAATCGTGTCGACCTAATTACTGGTTTCAGTAAATATTTTGCGACCAGAACAAAAGGCCAACCTTACTGGGGTTTATATCTGATCGTATCATAGAAACTAACCTGTTCCTTCATCTCTTCCCTTCAGATTTGAACAGGATTAAAGTTTCTGTTTTGCATGGTTTCTAAACGACTCCACATTGGTGGTTTGATTAGTTGTCGCCTCCTCTTTAATCGCTGTAAACGAGATCAGATAAGTGGCTTCATCTTCCCGTTGGTCCTTGATTGTTCTTTTATCGATGCCTTTCAAACAGCGTTTCAGGCGTCGCCTCAAAAGGTCGTCCTTCTTTCTGCACCCTCTGAAATTGGGTGATGAATATTTTAGAGGCTCTTCAGCGCTGCAGCTCGAGTCCAATCCGACCCACGTGTCCTCTCCTCGTTCTTCCCTTTTTTCTCTCCTTCCCATCTGCTCTGTTTGACTGTTGATAAATCAGTTTGTAGAAAAAACATTTTGCATACGTCAACCAGTTTCTAGGTCCTCGACATGCTTGATTTGATCCTTAAGGAAAAAATGGGGAAATCTAGATGTTAGACGGATTGAACAAAAAAAGCACGTTTGTGTTCATTTTGTTAGAGATTAACAATACCTAAAGTTTCTTTAAAATAAAAAAAAAATCATATTTGTAAAACGTAAGATGACTGGAAGCAGCCTATTAAAACTTTCTTGAGAACCAAAAATGTTTCCGTTTTTTAGTGCTTTAAAACAAACAATTGATGTAAAATATAAGCTGTTTTCTGCTTCTAATTTTGGGGAAGTTTGGATTTCAGAGAAAACCATGAGACACCAGGCGAAAAAAGACAGAAACGCCTACACTTTGATGTATAAACTGTGTAAAAAGAGGAAAGTTTTGTGGATTTTTGTCAAAGATATCAAAATTCTTTAAAGGATGTTTCTGCTGCGACGTTTATCTGAGCTGTAGACTGCAAAGACGACTGGTTTTCTCTTGATTTTTACCAAAACCCCTTTTCCGGGCATAAGAAATTCTCATTTCTTTTTATTTTTTGTGCTTTTACTACTGCTACCAACGTAGATAACTCATATTTCCTAATGTTGCACATTCTGATTTATTCTGTTGTATGTGGATTGTATTTTCCTAAAAGCTGCAGGAGGAGCAGCAAACCAAACATCGGTAGAATAACCACAAACTAGTTAATTAGCAGAAATTGTCACACAGCGCTAATGACTCGTCTTATGAAAGACTGGGATTGACATTTTTCTTCACAAAAGGAGCAATTTCTAAACGATCCAAACAAAACATGATGATACTGAGAACTTGCTGTTATGTGTTATGCTTTCTTTTTAGTCTCGTTTTCCCCGGATTGCGTCTAAACCAGGCTGTGTTTTGGTCGAGCTTCGTTTCCGCCGGTGCCACTCGTCCATAATGAGCAGTATTTTTATCTCCGTGTGTCACTTTGAATGAATCGGATTCATAATTAGCCGAAGACCCTTTTGAAAGCCGCTTCAAACGGCTTGAAGAGGAGAAACAATGCTTAAAAGCAACAGGAAAACAGGTGCTCCGCTTGTCGAACGGATCAATACAACGTTAGGAGTCGCTGCTTTTTGTTTGACGGAAGATTACTGTAATTTTATTTTGACAAGTTAATTTGATAGTCCATTTTGTAGCGGAGCTGGTTAAACCGTTGTTTCCTCTATTCTTATTTTTTTGTGTGTGTGTGGGGCCAACAGAACTCATTAGACATCTTGATGCAATCTGCTGATCAGATGACTAAAGTTTCAGCTGCATGAGGAAAATATTTGAGGGACTTTTGTTGCTGTCAGTAAAGCTTGTTGATCTCATGGTGGTTTTTTGAAATTTAGATCTTGAACAGCCAATCCTTTGCCAACAAATTAAAAAAAAAACTAAAAGTTTGATTAAAACTAATCTGTGATCTTTTGAAAAAAAAAAAGCTTTGTGTGAGTTTATGAATAATTACTGCCTGCCGCCACAAAAAAGAAGACAATGTAACTGCCTGTGTGTCTGTTTGTTAGAAAAATATCTAATTTTATTGGATTTTTCAATAGATTTTAATGAAACACTCAAAGTAATCATTAGATGAACGTCTTCAACTGATTGACTTTTGGAGATGATCCAATTTAAGACGCCTAACTGGCCTCAGCAGACACTTGAGTGGCTTTAACGCAGTCAGTTTAACAAATAATGAGCTATAATCTGGTGTGGTAGTAGCTGAGAGTCGCCTCACAACACATACTGGAGAGATTTGCCCAAATCTTTGGCATTAACTGTTTCAGTCTGATCAGATTTGTGACCTTTTTCACTGCCAGGAAGTCACAATGTGGACTTATTTTGGAAACGGGATTTGTTGGAGTTCGGATTAGCACCTTTTTAGTTGTAAGAATAATAATAATATGATCGTTTAAATGAGGCCGTTCTGTCCATCCCAGCACCTGTGCAGATGGACTAAAATCAAAATGAACAAAGTGAAATGTTAATAGATAAAACTAGAAGCACTCTGAAAGCAAACGTCAGCCAAAACCACTGAAATTGAATCACTTGTTTGTTGTTTGTGTCACCCCAACAATATCTGAAAAGTGTCAAAATCTGTGTAACCTCACTAACAGACAGCCAACATTATCGAAAACCTAACCTCCTGATCGGAGGTATTAAAGCAGTTTTTCTTGTATGATTTATTCTCTATTAGTCGTCACTACAAACATTTGTGTGTAATGACTCACTTCACTTTATCGTTTTTATAGCTTTTTACTCCTTTAATTCCCATGTAATCTTGCTTAGCACCAGATTAGCAGAGCATCTTTGTCAGTCTTTATTTCCTTTTTTAATAAAAATCTGTCAGAAGTCTGTCTCTGCACACGGCAGCAGATTCGGTCTGAAGCTGCTTCGCTGCACTGATGCGGAGCCAAACGCACACAAACTCCCTCCGACAGAGCGTTCTCTTCATGCTGCAGATGCATCTTTATTCTTTTATTTTTCCCCTTCTCTGAACCAGATTCATAAATAATAAATGACAGCGGATGAAGAGCTGGATGTGATCTGGAGAGGATGAAAGGGAGGGATCAGAGGAGCCATGAAAGGAAAGGAGACGAGGGTGAAGACCATCAGCGAGGCTCTGGAAACCAGACTTTTAGGGAATGAGAGGATGATACAATTAATATGATGGCTGGAAAGCAGACGAGGTGCTGAGGTGTGAAAATGAGCAATATGTGCAAGTTAGAAGGCTGAAGCAGGATGAGAGAAATGAGTCCATGGAGGGAAGGAAGGATGGGGTGGAGAGAAACACTGAGAGGCATTTAGGGAAAATGAGAGAAAATCTGCAGGAGACCTCAGCTGAAAGTGGTTAGCCGTTTGGTCAATTCCTGTCTGGATTTTAAATAAAAGCTGGGATCAAAAAACTAATTTGGATTTCGTAATTTCTCTGAAACTGGAAAGACGAGCTGCTTAAATTTTTTAAATCCTCTCCCAGAACGCGGCATGGCTCAGCCCATGCCTGTCGTCGTTTCATTTTCATCTGATGGTTCATTTTCACGTTCTACCTGTTATTTGTCTCCTGGTTTTTGTGCAACATGGAGTAGGAATAAAAGTACAATTATAATACTCAGTCAAATTTGTCATTTTTATTGATGGCAGCTGGAGGAAAACAGCTTACAGCTCGAATACTGATCATTCCAAACTGTATTCTGCAAACATTTTCTGCATTTCTGCTCCCGTATGTCAAAGGGTGTCTTTTAAAAAGAAAAAACTTTTACTTTTCTGTCTCTAATCAGATCTTTTAGTTCCCATCTGTCCGTCATCCTCCTCCTCCTCCTCCTCATCTTCAGAATCTATTTTATTTTCCAGCGCTTGGTCTCATGATTGGGCTGAATCTTATTATTTAAGAAGTTTGCATGATTGAACACAATATTAAGTGCTTTTAATTGACTTTTTGTTAGCTCATCTTCCACACTGAGTAGTTCAAACTACAGTTCTGTGCAAAAGTTTTAAGCAAACCATAATTTATTTGCTTCCACGCAGCCAAGCTTTCTTGTAATTTTTAAAGTGGTCTGATCAATAGTCCTCCAGACTTTTTGAAGATCTTTAAAAGTATTTTTTTTTTGGTTGCTTTGGCTGCTGTTTTAGTCCTTGATCATTTCCAAGCAACCCTATTTTGGTTATTCAGCTGATTAAATCGGACCTCCTGAATCTTTCAGATATAAAAAAGATGCTCCGAAACTCAAAGGATGAACCAGAGTTGTGTCGAAACAAAAACGGAGTTTAAGCTCAATCCTAAAGCTTTAACTAAAGAAATGTGAGCAGATTCTGCTACCAGCAGCTTATGAAAAATACTAATTATAAATGTCTCCCTCCCTGTGACACACACCTAAAGCCCAACATAAAAAGCAGTACTGTAAAAAAAAAAACCTCTTGGATTAATAAAACGTTTTTGTAAATTAGTAAAAATGAAGAAACCTAGTGGGAAGTTCATAAGCTGAGTGATGGAAACTCAGTATGCTCCTCATTTCAAGTCATTTATTCCATTTTACTTTGAATAATAATAAAAAAAAAGAATTAAAGTGACCAAATTACCACACCAAAGCAAGGCTGGATAAATGCTCCTTGACAGGTTTAGCCACCTGCCAACCTGAATCAGGACATGCTTCTCCAGACCAGAGAAGAATAAATCATTTGCGACATGAAGTGAAGACCATTAAAGCTGCGGCGCTGATGGACCAGGTGTACTCTGATTACTCGCTGATAACAGGAAACCCAAAGCGTTCCTCCTCGTCATACGGTCCTATATGTTGGTTCATATTCCTGCCTCCTTCCAGCTGTTCTCAGCGGCGTTTAATGAAGAGCGAGGAAGCTTTCCCTCCCCCAGCTGAGGAAGGATCTGGATGCATGTGGGCTGCATTACAGATGCATGAAGAATCTGTTGGCAAATGAAGGCAGCAGCTGAGATGCTCTTAAAACAAAACACGAATGCGTGGTTGCACATTTTGGCTTTTTTATTTTATTTACAGAAACGCATGCATACAAACCAAATCAGAATAAAGGAAAGGAATTCTTCATGTGCATTACTGGCCCAGATGGCTCCCGCGGAGAGATTATGAATGAGGGCATTTCTTAGCGTTGATCAATATGCTGTTTATTGATCTCTCCCTACCAGATAAATCACCTGCCGCTGTAGCTGCGAGCGCTTATCGATCACGCTGAGACGCGCGGAGCGAAACGCCGCTGCAGCCAAACGCACACGCAGATGAGCTGCACCTTCTACCCTCAGGTCTTTTTGTTTGCTGCCGTGTGGATATTGTTGAAAGAAAGTGGGTCAGTGGCTTTTTGTCTTGTTTGGTTTAAACGATTTAAAGGCGACACGTCTCATCAGGGGTGTTTGTCTGTTAGCAAAATATCTCATCGGCTGTGTTTAATGGGACTATTCAAATCAAAATCATGTCACGTTGCCATTTCCCATATAAAGCTGACGTTTTATTGGGTACGAATACTTTGCACGCGTGCACTTAAACGGTTAGTTTTGCGTTCTTGCAATTTCCATATTCATGTAACCCATGCAGTTGTAGCAGTTCCATGCAATTATTTCATCGTTAAAATGGAAATATACCATAACTGTAATGTGCTTTTTTTTTGCACTGTATGTATCCCTGATAGGGTGGAGCATTTTTAATTTACGCTGGGGCGCAGTTACTCCATGCCAGGCGTAAACAAAGCAGGTGCACTGAAAACTGACGCTGTCTGTGTATTCAGGCAGACATTAAATGCTCATATTATTTTAGGAGCCTGTTGTGGCGGCAATAAATCAATTTCCAGGCACTGTTAGATGAAATCACTCAAACAGGGTTTATTTATGTTGTGCACAAAATATAGAGAGCAGTAAAGACAATCAACATCAGAGTCCCAGGTCTGAACAGGGAAGCTCCGAATCAAAGCTCTGGCCCCCCAAGTCAACACAGGAGCTTTTATTAAAGATATTGAAATACTGGACCAGAAGGAGCAAGTCAGTCTGGTTCCCATGAGGAGAAAATTCAACATCACTTCTATAAACAAGTTCATTCTGTGAGAACCCATGGCACTTGGAATAGAAGTCATAACATAATCGGGACTTATAAACAACAGGTGTTACCCTACAGTAAATTCTGCCTTTACAAGCCGAATGGCTGATTTTTAATAAAACTGAATTAGTAAATTACTTTTATCTTGAGATCAGGGTTATTAAAAAACAACCCGTCAGGTTTACAGCCCTGAATGACTCTTGACCGTGGAGTCCTCCACGTGGCGTTTGACAAACTCCAGTGGAGATTTTCTTGAGCAGCATCTTTCTTTTTGCCATTCTCACATAAAGCTCAGACTGGAGAAGAATCTGGGCAACAGGTGTTGCATTTACAGTCTCTCCCACCTCACCTGCTGAAGCTCAGAAGTCCTTCAGAGAGCTCACAGGTGTCTTTGTGGCCTCTTCAACTTTTCTGCTTCCTCACGGTCACTCAGTTTGAGACGATGACCTGCTCTTGGTACATGTACACGTCCCATGTTCCTTTCAGATCTTGATGATGGGTTTAGCAGAACTCCTGGGGATGTTAGGGTCTTGGAAATCCTTCTGCATCCGTCCTCTGACTTGTCCTTTTTTTTTTTTTTTTT
>NC_051452.1:7303483-7304708 GCF_001649575.2 Kryptolebias marmoratus | reverse complement strand
TTTTTTTTTTTTTTTTTGAGTTGATTTAGGATTGTTACTTTAAAGGGAGTGAATATTTATGGAGATCCAAGCAGCTGAAATGAGCTTCCTTCGTAGGGCGGCCGGGCTCAGCCTCAGAGATCAGGTGAGGAGCTCGGAGTAGAGCCGCTGCTCCTCCTCATCGAAAGGAGTCAGCTGAGGTGGTTCCTCCGATGAGGATGCCTCCTGGACGCCTCACTTTGGAGGTTTTTCAGGCATGTCCCACTGGAGAGAGACCTCCGGGCAGAACCAGAACTCTCTGGAAGGAGTCTGGATCCTCTCTGGCCTGGGAACGCCTCGGGATCCTCCAGGACCTGACCACAGATGAGCTGTAGAAGATGGATGGATGAATATTTATGCAATCTATTTTTTTTCTTTCACTTTCACTTTGACGTTGAAGTTTGTTTTTGTTTTTTTTGGTCAAAAAGGCCCATTTCTATTGACCATGACTGATTTGTGCTTTTATTGCTGTCATAAAACATCCAAAGGGGCGCTGTACATGTGAACGCTGCGTCTCTGACTCCTCGCTCCCAGATGAAGCC
Source organism: Kryptolebias marmoratus (assembly GCF_001649575.2). NCBI lineage: Eukaryota > Metazoa > Chordata > Actinopteri > Cyprinodontiformes > Rivulidae > Kryptolebias > Kryptolebias marmoratus. The sequence goes on along the minus strand of NC_051452.1, from coordinate 7,304,148 downwards.
TAAGATGACATCTCTCACTTCTCCTACTGCAGGGTGTGTCTTTCCTCCTCCCCAGCCTGTCTGCAGCGGAGGACGTTTCCTGCGAGGCTCAGAGACGCAGAGACAGAGCGAGGAGCGCTGCAGTGGCTTCGAGGCGCTCAGTCATTAGGGAAACCTTATTGGCATGCTCCGACTAATGACCACTGCACTGAAACGTACTTAAATCTAAGCTCACTTATAGTTGGAGCAATAAAAAAGACACTTCCCTGAATCTGAGACATTTTAAGGATGCAGAAATATTTTTTCCTCATGCTTTTAGTGAACGAGATGAAAAATCCAGCTGTACTTATCATTAGGTCTGTGCACCTAATGGTTCAAACTAATAGGATCAGTTCTTTAAAGTGTTTGAATGTCACAAGAAATTCCACATTATTTTAGGTTCAGAATGATTTTAAGATGGAAAGTGCTTCTATATTCAACATCTTTCTTTATTTTTTTTGTGCCACAGTTTCAACGCGTGATTACAAATCTGCTACGATTACAGGTGCTGGTCATAAAATTAGAATATCATGAAAAAGTAGATTGATTTCAGTAATTCCATTTAAAAAGTGAAACTTGTATATTATATTCATACATTACATACAAACTCATATATTTCAAATGTTTATTTCGTTTAATTTTGATGA
>NC_051452.1:7269999-7300885 GCF_001649575.2 Kryptolebias marmoratus | reverse complement strand
ATCATCAAAATTAAACGAAATAAACATTTGAAATATATGAGTTTGTATGTAATGTATGAATATAATATACAAGTTTCACTTTTTAAATGGAATTACTGAAATCAATCTACTTTTTCATGATATTCTAATTTTATGACCAGCACCTGTATGTTTGAGCTGCAGTTTGTAGATGCACTGCAGGTTAAACACCTGTAGAAAGGCGGCACACGTCACCTGCTGCAACTGTTTAAATTGAATTCAATTTCATGTGGGAATTTAAATGATTCGATTTTTCTCACTTTAGCTTAAATTCAAATTTTGAGCTGTGCATGTTTTTTTTTTGTCTTAAATTTGAGAATAGCAAGATTTAGGCAGTAAAAAAGAGGCTGCAGTGTGTGTAATATATGCATACTGTGTTGCTAGAAAAACACACACACACACAGAGGGGATGAACGACTGGAGTGGCTGATTAGGAAAAGAAAAGTCTATCATCAGCAGGAAAACTCCCAGAGTTTTGATTGCTGTGTTGCTGCTGCTGCTGCTCCGTGTGTGTGTGTGTGTGTGTGGTGCATTGGGAAGTCTTGTCCAACAAAGCTGTCAGGTTGAGGAAGTAGCCCTCCAAATGCAATCCATTTACTGAAGGCTAATGCTCGGCTGTAAATGGGCGAGTCTCCATCAAAGCAAAATGCTCACTAAGGAAAACTGAGCTGGCAGGGATGTGATGAACATTATTAAAGTTTTAATTAATAATTTATGTTAAACATACTTTAAATGGATTGCAGAGGCCGTAGCCCATTTTTAAAGAGAGGTTTCGGACATTTTGAAGGGTGGTTCTGTGGAAAGGTAATGAAGGAAATCTTCCCTGATAGTTTTATTCTGACGAGCTGATGGCTAATCTGAACACACCCAAGATTTAAGTGGGTTGCTGCCATTTTAACTCCAAATTTCATATTTAAACATAGAAGAATCTGAATTTAGGCTTTCAGACCCTCTCTAAAGTGCATAAAACTCCCCCCGCCGTCGATGATACCCTGAGCTGAACCTCCTGTCACGAGTTCCTGTCAAAAGATGTTTGTATTCGCTGCAAGTCAAACTAACAAAGTCAGCAGGAAGTAAATATTCTCATCAATCAGGTGAAATTAAACAAATGTGTCGATGATCGTCTATAGCAGGGGTGGGCAATCCTGGTCCTGGAGGGCCACCATCCTGCATGTTTTCCTTGTTCCTCTGCTCCAACACACCTGGTTTAAATCAATGGGTGATTAACAGGCTTCTGCAGAACATGAAGAGGTGATTTAACCACTGAATCAGGTGTGTTGGAGCAGGGAAACAGGTAAAACATGCAGGATGGTGGCCCTCCAGGACCAGAACTGCCCACCCCTGACCTATAGGCACAATCTAGTCTATGATTTGGCTGATTTGCTTCAATCAAATCCCCCTTTTGCATAGATTTACCTGATTATTTTTATAAAATTCTACAGATATTTGCAAGAGCAACTGGTGGCAGCAGCTAGCTGTGGCACTTCCTGCGGTAATGCTGTTATACTGCTGCCAAAATGACTAATATGATGCAAAACTAACAACTGTACAAAGGTGTAAATAAGAGCGTTTGCATGAACCGTGATGAAAATTGCTCAAATTGGTTCTTGAGTTAAACTCCATTTCTTGAAAACGGAGGTTTCTGCAGCAGGTAAGATAATTGTTCATAACCTTTCCGCGGAACCTCACTTTAAAATGTCTAAAATATGGATTCAGCAAAAGCTTGAGAATAATTAATTATAATAATTTGTTCTCAGAATGCAGCTGCTTTTAAACGTAGACTTGAGCGGCACAAATTAGTTGACAAATACCGAGAGAAACGATTAAAAACTGGAGGAAAATCCACCTTTTCCTGATTTTTCTCCTTTCATTCTCTGCGTCGTTTCTCCCCCCCGACGATCAGATTTGTGCACGTGTGCGGAAAGCAAAGACGTATGGAAGAAAATGCTGCTCTGCTGCAAACAATGTCTCCATCTTTCAGCCCCAGCAGATTGATGAAATCATAAATAAGGGCTCTGCCTCGGCCTGTCTGGGTTTATGGCTGCAGTAAAACACCTCGGCTGCTGCTGAGGCTCACAGAAAAGGCTGTGAATCCTGAGCAACACCGAGCCAGACGAAACAAAGCCTTACTCAGCTGGATGTGAAGTGATGCAGCCCCCTCCTCCTCCTCCGTCTGCACTGCAGAGTCTCAAACAGAACAAAGACCCGACTTCTGCCCGTTTACCTCCACCTGGCATTATTTCGCTTAGTTATATCTTTGGTAATTATGGATAGCTTGCAAAATCTTTTCTCATTTCTGCTTTCATCTATTTCTCATACCCATGGCCTCTGAGACAAAACCGGTTTGGAGGTTTGGTAAACAAGGAGCTTCTAACCAACTGCGGATTTTTAGGCTGATTTGGAGTTTTTACGTTTTTGATCTGCTGATTTCTCAAACTATAACCGAAAAAGTAATCGTTCGTTGATGTTCTATAGTCGAGAGTTTTATCAAAATCTGTTCAGTGGTTCATGAGATATTTTGCTAACAGACAAAAGAACAAGCACGTGGTTACATGAACGCCCGCCTTTCATGAAGTTTCGTTTGATATCAGGGCAAACTTTTTCTTGGAGCTCCCAGTTTTCAAATAAATTGTGGTGTTTGTAATAAACCCCCTGTTAATTCTCCCCTGACTGAAAGGGAAACATTAGCTCAGGTAAATGACTGAATACTTCTTTTATTTTATTGTAACTTTACACAGAAGTTTACAGATCTTTTCAGCAGCGAACCTTGTCTGCACTCTGTTAAGATTTGCACACAAACTAAGTGTTGCATGTGCAAATTGGTCACTTTTTCAAACCAAAAAAACATCAGATCTGAGTCGTTGTTACCTGACGGGGTGAAAATCTGACAGTTTGAGTCATTTCCTGAGCAGCTGGTTCATCTCCAATAAGGAAAGACTCAAAGCAGTCAGAAAACTTTTCATCTGATGGTTTTTGATTCATCAATCTGAGCATTTTTGTCTTTAAAGCGACTTTGTTTGTTGTATGTGGGTCGCAGAAGCAGAGGAGAGGCTAAGTCTAATGGATAGGGGGGTTGTCCTCTTATCGGAGGGTCGAGGGTTCAATCCCCACCCCATACGGAGTGCCGTATCGTCCCTCAGCAAGACTCTTCATTTCCTCTTACCCCTGATATGCTGATTAATGTATGAGTGAGAATATAAAGTGCTGTAGATGTGAGATATTGTTTATAAATCAGATGTTTTAGTTCCTGTTTGTGCAGTGAAGTGGAACTCCTACAAGCGTACCAGAAGTCCGCAACGATTATTTGCAGTTACTTGATTCTGTAGCTGTTTGCCAAAGTTTTATTAGTTTTCAGAAATGGACCGGATTGAGTTCGTACATCCTCCTGTGTTTTTGTTTTATCTTCTTTGTTTGTGACATTTTTCGGCATCCTTCTCTTTCAGTCCTTCTGTCCTCTCATCTTTCTTTCCGCAGCGCTTAAAAAAAAAAAAAAAAAAAGCTCTCAACATCTCTGCTTATATTGGCCATTAAGGTTTAATTATTAACAGACAATGGAGGGCTGATCCTGCTGCTGTTCACCTCAGGGTACACACACACACACACACACTCACACACCAGCTCTCAACAGAAAACCATTAAACTCCACCTCTATGGGGAAACTGGAGATTACTTGGGTTTTGTTTTTGTTTGAGGTTTTTCACTTTTTCTGCAGTTTCTTTAACTCAAACGTCTTGAAACAAAGATTTTAAACACAAACTTTGGTGTCAGTCCAGATGATTCTGATTTTAAATCAGACTAAAGTGTTTGATTCTGTAAAAATGCTCCAATGATTGTTTTGTTTTCTATTATTAAGTCTGCCAGGATTTGGTTGATTTCGGTTTAATTCCAAACTACAAGAAGTTAAATCTCACTTTTTGAATTTATTTGAATTTACAGAGTTTGAGACTAAGATCGTCAGTTAAGAAATGAGGTTTGTAGCCATTTTGCACGATGTCTTGTCATCTTTTGTGCTCTCAGTATGTGTTGTAGGGTGGAACATCTCTGGTCCGTGGCCGATGCTTATCTCAATATATAATGCAAACAATTCGGTTCATTTTACGAAACAGGAGCAGCAAAAACCGATACAATTCAGCCTTTAATCACGATACGATGCAATTTAATATTAGTTTGATTCAACACTATACAGCATTGAGACCAGTTATTTACGACCTAATAAATGATGTCTTGTTTTAAAATGATAAAAAACTTGACCTCCATCAGTCAGTGTGGAACACATCTGGTTTCACCAGCGTAGCTGCAGTTCTCCTCCTGAGCTCTAGATGTCGCTAATGAAAGAAATAAAACGACAAAACGGCAGGAAGTGCAGCCATGTAAAGTGTTTACTGTGGGTGGGTAGATGGAGGTTAATTTAGATTAATTTATCATGCACAAACATTACTACAGTTAATGAAGTGTCGTAAGCAGGCATCTACTTTATAAATCGTTAAACGGATCAGATTTTGTCGGAGGAAAGACGAATCAAACACACAAATCTAGATTTAACCTCAAATCTGCATCGGCTGGCCCCTCTCCTGATGTAGTCGTACCATGCATGATTTCATTGGTTCCTGAGATATTTTGCTAACAATGAAGTCAAGCTGATTGTGAAAACCGACATGATGCTTAAGACTTCAGAACTTTTTCTCGTGAACTTTGACCTCGTGTCACATCGTCTCAAACAGTTTCTCCTGCTCTCCTTGGATTCTAATCCGGTTACGTAATCTCTAACAAAACGCAGAGTGTTAAAACCTCGAACACACACCGTGTCTGTCTTTTTTTTCTTTCTCACACTCTGTAAATCAGACTACTGACTGGGAAACGTGAGAGAAATACAAAGTGTGTGTATGTGTGTGTGTGTGTGCTGCCAATAGGAGATAAGTTCCTTTTTTTTTTTTTTAAAACCACAGTTAAAGAAGCAGCATAAAACCTAAAAGTTTATTTTCACTGAGATCATCCTGGAAGAAAAGTTTATTTTTATGCTGTCATTTCAGTTGTTGAGTTAATAAAAAATCTGAAGTTTCTTTCTGTTAAAATGTCATTTTTTGAACTATGTAAAGAGACATTTAGTTTATATTTCTAAGTCCGTCCTGCTGTGATTTAGTAAATCTGCAAGTTTTTATTGACTCTGACTTCCATTCTTCCCTTTTCTTAATATTCTGCTGCCGTAAACGATGGGCAATAATGTAATTAGCTTTCTGTATGTTGGTCTGTTGGCAAAACATCTCATGAACCAGTGGATGAATTTTAAAGTAATAACTGGATGTACGTTGACTTTGAGTCCGCCTGATTCAAGATGGCTTTAATTCAGTCAGTTTTCCAGTTAGAGCTAAAATTCAACATTGTAGTATCTGAGTCATCCCCACCAGGTCGAGCAAGAATTTAAAACGTTTTTATTTGTCATACAAGGCGGCGGGCGATAGGCATTCCTTCAATGAATGCTGCTTTCATAAATTCACTTTTACCCTCAGTCTGTTAAATACTTTAAACTGTATTTTTAGCTTTTATTTACTCCTCTCCTCTCAACTTTCTTTAAACTGCCCTTCAGTCCAAAACCTTAACATTTCAGAATGCACATTGTGTGCACGTTTTAGGGAAATAATTGACATTTGTGTTAATGTGTCCTGCAACGTTCTCTTGAAGTTGTCCTGACCCAAACATTTTAAATTTCTTTGTGCTGGTTTCGTTCTTTTGGGAGACGTGGGAAGAGTCGAGCATAAAGAAAGTTACTTGGCGTCGGCACTAGTCCTGTCACGATGACAAACTTTGCTTGGCGGTTAGTCATCTCAGAAATTATTGCGATAAACGATAATATTGTTTGGAGGCTGTTTTAAACTAATCTAATGATAATAACATAACGGTGCAAGTACATTCTCTCAAAGATGAATAAACTTTACTTTCCAAAGAACACTGGAACACAAAATAAACAAAACAACCGAAAACAAAAATAAAATGGACTCTCAGCCTCTGTTAACAAAGAATGCACTTGAATAAAAACTAAATGCAAATAAATAAATCAAAATAAAAACTACATTCAACCAAAGCAGTACAGATTATGGAGTCTATAAACTAAATAGCCCTTCAAAATAATAATAATTATTAGTTTTATATAGAGAAGACGGACAAAACTGCCAGTTTTATAAACAGAAAGTGCAAACTAACAAAAGCACACGGCGACATACTGGCTCTGAGGTTCAGCGGTTCGCCTCGGTCCTTTGGTTTGAATCCAAAGTGCTCCCATCGCTGCTGTTACTTAGAGCTTGAAACCAATTCCATTTCCAAACAGCGTTTCTTTAGCTTGCCAACTCCTAGTGGGGCTAATGCTAAAGAGGAACAAGCCGAGGCGCCTCGGCTGGCTACCTGACGCGATAGGCCACGCCCCCCTGACGCTAAGAGAAAGGGGAGGGGTCAGTGAAGAGCACCGGAGCCTTTTGTCCTCCAGCGTCTTCAGTAGAAAGAGAGACACAAAGAAAAGATAACGGCGATAAATAAAACTTATCGACCTATTTTTTTTTTATCATGGGATTAATTGATTTATCGTTTATCGCGACGGGACTAGTCGGCACACCAGCACATCCAGCCCTGTTTAGAAAAAGTGGATCAGGAACGACTCGTTTCTCAGAAAGCTGCTTTTATTAAAGATCCCTCTCCTTCAGAGGAACCATCTGCTGGTGGAAGGAGCCTTCTGGGCTCAGGTGGGTCCAGCTGCAGAAACGGAGGACTCCTGAGCTCAGAGACCTGATTTATCTCGACTGAGAGAAATCAGGCCGAACTAACAGAGCTGCTCTGCTTGAGAGATTTATTGACTTCCCTCTCGAGACTCAATCTAAATTAACCTTTTGTGTTTTTTGTCTTTTTTTTTCCTTTCTGGTCTTTAAGCTTTAACCTCTTACAGCGACGCTCAAATGACATTCTGAGCAGCTTTAAAATGCACGTTATTAATCAATATACCGTACAACCCCTGGGGGGGATGGATTTATACTCATGGAGCATCTCCATTTAAGTGATTTTTAATAACAGCTAATGAAATCACGTTTTGCAGAATGCAGGGTGACTGCTGAGAGTTTGAACGAGTTTTGAAAGAAGAAGAACACTGAAAGCTAAAAGGAGCAGAGGAAGACAAAAAGAAAGCAACTATACTGAAGCAACAAGGAAATCTCCATGTATTTCTATGGGGAAACATTTGTAAATATGTATAAAAGTTACAAAAACCAAAAGTCATTTCTACCAAATCCTGAATGAGCTGAAAGTTTGGATATACGAACGGCTAAAAAAGCACAAAGTCTGCAAAGGTGGTTAGCCTGGGGGATTTGATTTACCAGCTGAATATTCTGTTTTTAAATACTTATTGAAATTAACATTACAATTTTCAGATGAAATGGAGGTCGAATACCATCCTGTCCAGTTTTGACTGAACAGGATGTTGCAGCTGAACATCAGAAACATAAAAAAACACTTTGACTGGAAACTACTTTTAACACGAGCTGTGCAGAATAAAGTGTGAAGTAAGAATAAACAAAATGTGAAAGGTGAGAAAGGAAAGGTAAGATGTCAAAACTGCTCCAGGATCAGAAGCTACAGGCTGTAAAGTGGGTTTTATTTTTGTCTTTTGGTCCTCTACAGATTCTTAAAACTCTTCAAATCTACGTTTTACGATTTTTAAAAAAAGAATTCCACATTTTACCTTTAAAGGGAGATTATTGAATCAGTTTTCCTTCAAGGAATCAGTCAGTTATCAGATTTCTTGCTGCAGAGAGCTTCCGTGGATTAACAGGTCACTGTAACGTCATTAATTACCTTTTTAACAACGCCCAAATTCATCAAACAACCGTTCAGATTTATAGCCTGTCCTTTCTGGTGCCGGCGTGCTAAAGAGCGGTCTGTTCATCATCCCGAGGATATTCTGCTTCCTGTCTTCAGCTCATCACATTCACAGAAAACGCCTCACAATATTAGAGTAGAAACTCTAAATCAGAGTATTTTCTATTAGCGGTAAGTTTGGTAATAAAGACAAAAGGTGAGCCATGTTTTCGCCTGTCTTTGTGTTAATTTGTGCATTTCTCTGTAGTGTTTGATAGCTTATAAACCACTGGACGGATGTTAACATACCTGACAGTAATCTGTTTTAGATGTTCATCTTTTAACTTCCCAATTAAAGATGGACTTGGGAAACAGAGCAATGCTTTTCACTTAGTTTTACAGATATTTACGTTCATTCTCAACAGATTCTGAGTGATAACATCACATGAGACATTACAAGATGTCACCAAAATGCCTATAAGTCCATTTCCCAACATGATTTCAGTTTAAAGCTCTATCATAAAAAGACAGTGGGTGATACATACCCCTTCAAACAAGCTTGGCCTTTAATGATTTTAAAGAAATCTATAATGTGTCTAATGTTAGTCAGTTTTCTGCTGCTTGTTTGACACCGGGTCCTTGGGTCAACAGCTGAAGCAGAGGTCCTCGTACCTTCCTCTTCCCTGCTACGTCCTCCATCTTATCCAGAAGGATTGAGGCGTTTCCATCCAGCTGGGAGATGTAATCATTTAGTTGTGTCTGCCTTGAGTTCTCCTCCTGGCTGGGTGTGTTTGAAACCCTTGGAAGGAGCACAGAAGCCATCCACCTCAACTGGCTCCTTTCTGTGAGGAGGGACTCTTCTTCTAAATGATTAAACTCCTTACCACTCACTGCAGCTTGTATTTCCATCTCCATTCTTTTGGCTTTTACCCAAAGCTTATGGTCACAGGTGAGGATTGGAACAGAGACTGATAAAATTGATGACGAACCCGTACCATGTCCAGATTTCCCTTTAAACCCCAGCTCCTGAACACGACCCTGAGATGCTTAAACTAGTGGTTCGTTCCCAAGCGGGAGCTGGTAATCCAGCCTTTTTTCAGTTTGAAGTCCCCAAACCGGAGACTCTCCCTGCCTCCCTGGAAATTCTGGCCATAGAAGATTAAAAACAATCTGTGATTGGAAGTGAATCTAACAAATCGAGGCTTCACTCCAGTTGGACAAGGACAGACTGGCCCGGAGTCGGGGGGCTTGTGTCGCGGACGATAACCCACGTTTTGTTGACATGTCGCCGTGGCAACAGCAGAAGTTGGCGGGCACGCCATTCCCTACTTTATTATTGAATATGAATGCCTGTCTAATATTTATCGACCTGTTCTTGGAGTTATATGGTTTGTATGTTTGTAAAGTGATAAGGATGCTTGTGTTATGGGTCACATGACCGCATGAGCCGGAACTGGAAACCAGAGACGAGACGTTGGTTCAGATGGAGAAAGACGGTCGGTGTTCCCCTTTTTGTTTGTGGAACACGGTGAAGCTGATGGTCGTTTGGGTCATGCTGTGTTGTTGAACACTTTGTACATCATGGTGCAGTGAGAGAGAAGACTCAGTGTTGCACCTTGCAGGTATTTTTGTGTTTTTATGTTGTAGTTTTCAGCGTTCTGTAGTCCATAAAGTGGAATAAAGAAACTGGACATCACTACGAAGCTTGGATTTGTGTAGTTATAGCTTGAAAACCAATTCTCTGGAAACACCCCGCCTTGAATGCTATGAGGTCTGCGATTCGAAGCCTCGACCAGTTCAGTGAAACAAATGAACTAATGAAACGTCCTTACGAGAAAGAAGGTAAATAAATATACGTTCATACGTTAATCGGGACATTTTTCTTCGAGTAGAAGCTGCTACAGTGCAGGGACAATACTCATAAATCAGTAAATTATAAAATATATGAAACTTTTCTTAGCTTTCTGAGATTAAATCACCACAGCAGCAACACAATTACGACTCAGTCGAAGGAAAATATGAACATTTGAGAATTGTTCAATAACATCCAAAGGAGGTAATTATTGACTCCATTAATCCACAGGAAATAATCATTATTTGCTGCTTATATTGTGAAAAGACACACAGGATAAATGCCTTTCTTTGTAGATTTGGTGTTTAATTATTCAAAACGAGAATAACAGATTTCAGTTGCACTTTATAAAGAGCTGAATCAATCATTGAAATGTCATTATGAACCCGTATTGTGGCTCTTTTTTTTATTTTCTTCCTCCCTCACATGTTCAGCGAGGCAGAAAATCAAAGCATAATTCATTTAGCAGGAAAAAAAAAAGTTCCAGTTCTAATGATCCATTTATCTGGATTTACGTTTCCACGCCCTGAAGCGAAACAATCGCTTAAACGCTCACAAAGCAAAGAGTAATCGGACGTGAAGCGGCAGGTTGCTGGTTCAAATCCTTGTTGCAGCAGAATCTTTCTGCCCGTGTTGTGATTCAGCATTCAGTTAACCCCCTTTTTTTATATATATTTTAATTCTAACTATTTCTGCTACTTTGTGCTACTTTAGCTGCTTGTGTATCCAAACGTTCAGCTCATTCAGGAGATGGTTTTCAAAATAAACTTTATTTACAAACATTTTCCCAACAGAAATAAATCTGTTCAATTCCTTCAGAAAAATCTGCTGCAGCTACTGGCTCCATTTTTGTCCTCTTATGTTAGTTTTTAGATACTGTTCTGCTACTTTTAGCTACCGTTGGGCTCCTTTAAGCTTCTAGCTAGCTCTTTTTGCTGCTTTTAGCATTTTTGCTAACCTTATGCTCCTTTTAGCTGCTGTTCAGTTACTTCTAGCTTCTAGCTGTCCTTTTGCTACTTTCGACTACAATTCAGCTACTTTTAGCTACCGTTGGGCTTCTTTTAGCTTCTAGCTAACCCTTTTTTTTGCTGCTTTTACCATTTTGCAAACCTTATGCTCCTTTTAGCTGCTGTTCAGTTACTTTTAGCTTCTAGCTGTCCTTTTGCTACTTTCGACTACAATTCAGCTACTTTTAGCTTCTACCTAGCCTTTTTTTTTTTTGCTGCTTTTAGCATTTTTTGCTAACCTTATGCTCCTTTTAGCTTCTGATCTGTTACTTTTAGCTTCTAGCACGACTTTTTTCCACTTTTAGCAGTTTTATATCTGTTTGCTGCTTTCAGCTTTTGGCTACAATTCAGCTACTTTTAGCTGCCGTTGGGCTTCTTTAAGCTTCTTGCTAGCCTTTTTTTTTGCTGCTTTTAGCATTTTTGAAAACCTTATCTTCCTTTTTAGCTGCTGTTCAGTTACATTTGGCTACAATTCAGCTACTTTTAGCTTCAAGCTATCATTTTTTACTTTTTCCCATCCTTTTTAGGTACTTTTAGTGCTTTTGCTTGTTTTCTTTTACTTGTAGCTTGAAGCTACTGCTTAGCTACTTTTAGCTTCTGGCTAGCCTTTAGCTACTGTTCAGCTACCTTCAGCTGTCCTCTTGTTGCATTTAGCTTTTTAGTGCCGTGCTCCTTTTAGCTTTGATCATTCTAGCATCAGTCATTCAGCTCAGAAAAATTCAGTTTCTCTGGTTGTGATTTAATTTCCCCTGTCAGCTGTGTGTGTGTGTGTGAGGCCTCTCTGAGTCGATTACATAAGGTTTTTGCAGCAGAATCCCTGCATGTAGGTCTCGGTGTGACACGGGTCCTGGTCCAGCAGAAAGCACTCACGCTGAGGATGTGACAGCATTAGTCGGAGCGGCGAAGCTCCACGGCGGCGACCCGCCCATCTGCCCGCTTCAATCTGTCGCTCTTCCTCCTGCTGTCCATTTTAATGTGGCTTTTATTTTTATTTTCCCTCTTTCCAGATGTCAGACTGAACGTTAAGTCTAAAGATGGTTACTTTTTCTTTTTTTTCTAATGGTGAATGAATGAAGAGGGCAAATTAAACCTTTTTTTTTACGAGTCGTGGAGCTTAACCGAACGCCGTAATGCATCATTATCATTATTATTTTCTTCCGTTTTCCATCCTGTCACTGGATAATCCTCAGCAGTCAAAAGGCATTAATCAGCCGCCTGCCGCCTCCTGGAAACCGAGGCTGTAACTTTCCAAACAGCCTCTAAACATAGCTGTCGGCGTTGCGTGACAGAATACAGAAATAACTCGTGCATCAGCTGATGGCGAACAACAGGACGGGGCCGTTGGTGCGGGACTCTGAGGGCCCCTGCTGGTCCAGATGTTTAATCCTCCTCTGCTCTCCAGAACCAGATGTGACACAGATCCAAACACCACAGCCAAGTGATCAAGATTCATGCAGACGTCTGCTTAGAAAATGGCTCTGAATGTAACATTAGTCTTAAAGGGATAGTTCAAATCTTTTGAAGTGTAGTTTTAAAGGATTATGTGCAATAAATATCTTACCTGTTGTAGATAGCTCTTTAAACGAGATCACTTTAGAGAAATAAGCCAATATTTGTTGGATAAGGTTACTTAGCTGTGGCGGCCATCTTGAACTGAATTGGCTCCAAACAGTAATCAGTTGTAGATGTTCATCTGATGATTTAATTTCTGACAGTTTTGTCAAAATCCAGTCCAGTGGTTCGTGAGATATTTTGTTGTTTTTAAATTTTTGTTGTTGCTCAGCAAAAACACCGATGCCCCCCTTTCTCCTGTCGGTGGCAGGCGATGGTGAATCACTTCCACAGTTTTAAAATAAAGCAAACACAAACGAGCCGTGCGGTTCACATGTAGCCATGATGCAAACAGTTCTTCGCAGTACTTCTCACGTTCTGCAGAATTAGGAGTACAGTTTAGAGCAGTGCTTCCTAAACTTTTCAGTTTCTGACCCATAAAATAACAGTGCCAAAGGTGTGTGACCCCATCTGTTGGCTGTTTAAACATCCAAAAATGCTAATGACTCTATTAAATAAGGGCATAATGACAACACAAACAGTCTTAACATCCATTAGGCTATTTTTTTCATCAATTTACAGACTTGTATTTCAAGTTTTTGTAACAAATATGGTGCAAATATTGCATAAAAACTAAGTTTTTTATTTTATTTTAAGTTTATATCTGGAGATTATCTAAGGACCTCTACTTGGTGCTGAGTGACCCATACTGGGGTCCCGACCCCAACTTTGGGAAACATTGGTTTAGAGTTTATTAAACCCTTAGTAATCGATGGATCGGCACGTTCAAGTCACATGACTAATTTGAATCACCCTCTCTGAAACGCCATTTCAATTTGCGTCAAACGTACAGACTTCACACAGTTTTTAAATCGTGTCGAAGGGCCAAATAAAACCAGAGTTATGATAAATAAAAACACCCCCCCTCTCCGTTCTGACGGAGGCCCAAAGTTATTAGACAAGCCCAAAAAGATCCACAGGAAGAAGAAGAAAGAGGCGCAGAAGTTTAAGAACAAAACCAGCGAATGCAGGCGTCAGTAATGAGATTTGTGGTATTTATCGTGTTTGGATTTTATAGTTGTGTTGAGTTTGAGTCAAAGTAATGAGGTGCTTCTTGAACGTGGAGCTCCAGCTTCTGGTGGAGGTTCAGACCCAGAGAGGATGGAGCTGCAGTCAGATCCTCTCCTCCTGAGAGGCTCGGAGGCAGAGATGGAGTCTGAGACACTCAGGGAGAACTTTACTGATGATCTAAGTGATCCAACATTTGTTTTAGGACGGGATCACTGGAAACAGAACCACTTTTTGTCTGCCCTCCTTCAGATTCAGATCCATACTTTGGATCATTTACCTGAGTGATCCTGAGCAGGACGTATAGAAAATAACCAAAACGGGGAATGTGATGTGTCCCTCTGCCTTGTTTTGAACAAAAACTGTTTATATGAGAGAAAACAAAGGATTTATGGCAGTTTATTCTAACGCCAAATAATTCCTACCAATAAATATGCATTTTAATGGAAATAGCATTTATAACTTTGTTTGGTAGATTTATTCATGCGTGTATATTATTGTTTATATTTGCATTCCAAGTTGTAAAAACATTTCATTTAGTAAGTTTGAAAAACAAACATTTCTACTCAAATTTAATTTTTTGTGTGATACGTTACATCAAAAGTAAAAAAAATAATTTGAAATTCACACTTTGTAGTTATTTTTTCCATTGCAACCTCCCAACATGGCAGGTAAACCCTTCCTCGGGTGAAATATGAATAAAAATCAAATGTTTTATTTATTTAACCCCAGAGAGTTAAATACAGTTTAGTTTGTCTCTCAGGTCAGAGATGCTCACAGGATGGATTTACAGGCTGAATATGTCTGTCTCTGGAACAACAAATCATTTAAATAAAGTTTTAAAACAAGTTTTATCTGCAGAACTCGTTTTAAATCGCATCAATAGCTAAAAGTTTACGTAACGTAGCTGACGTCATCGCAGCTGTTTGTGATAAGAAGTGGTCTGTGAGGACACCTGGTGGACGAACTGGAAACTGCAGGCAGAACAATCAGAAGCAGGTTTATTTTAAATTATTTAGGTTGTAAATTATTAGTTCACTTTTTGATTTTGAATTGTTGACTCAGCATTCACACTATTTTCCTTTTTTATTTTTAATTTTTTGCAATCTGCTTCTGCATATTTTGTGCTTTTTTAGTCTTTAATATGTCTAAATGTTCATCTCACTCAAAAGATAGCTGCAATGGCCTCTGGTTTTAGTAACTTTTACACTTTTCAAAATGTTCAACTTTATTTACAAATATTTTCCCCCAATATTTTCTTCAAAACATGCTCTTTGAAATCTGCTTCAGTAAACTTTCTCTAGATTTGTCTTCTCATGGTACTTTTAAGTTGCCTTTTGCTGCTTTTTAGCTAGTTTGCTCCTTTTTTAGTGCTCAATTTTTAGCTTTAATTCACTTTTAGCTTCCACAGCCAATCATTCAGCCCTCATCAGTCATACATTTTTGCAGAAAATCCTTTTCCCCCCTGTACTTACTCTTTTCCTCTTTTAGTTTTTGTATTTAGCAATCAAACTACTTCCGAATACTTTGTGCTTTTCAAATGTCCAGCATTCAGCTTCTTCAGGAGAATCGTGCTCTGACTTTTGTTTTTTGTAGCTTTTAGTTTTCCTTTAACTTTATTTTAAAAAAGGAGATCTCCAATTCCTTCTAAATATTGTTTCAAATCTGTTTCAGGCTCCATTTTTATCATCTTATGCTACTTGTAGCTTTTAGCTGCTGTTGTGCAACTTTTAGCCTTTATCTACAGTTTTACAGATTTGAGTTTTTATTTATACTTTTGCTAATTTTACCAATTATCCAGAATTCTGCTTATTTATTTATTTTTTTTCAATTTCTGCTCATTGCTGCTGCTGCTTGGTGTTTAGATTATTTCATGTTTTATGATTCATATTTTGGTGTTTTCATGTAACTGATGTTCTGTGTTACAGGTCTCTCCTGTAAGTGAGACGACCTGTCTGAATATAATGAAGTTAATAAAAAAATTTCAAGCAGTTTGCTTGGAAATAGTGGGCCAAACGACCCGAGGATAGCAGTGACTGCTGAAAAACCTACCATCCTTTTTGTCCACGCCAGTTTTTTATTTGTTTATAATATTTAGATGAATCAATAATTAAAAGCCTGACTTGTGTTCAGAAGGAGCTGTTTTGTGGATCATGCACCACACTCTTTCGCCTCTAGAGGGAGCTGCAGTTTTAAAAAAACGAGCTGTAATGATTTTACAGGTTTCACAGATTTTATTCAAACCTTTGAGACAAAAGAAGGATTTTACTTTAAACTAATCAGCGTTTATCCACAAAAGCTTCAGGCGAAGAATTCAAACTCATGAGTAAAATTATAATTAATACGACGTCTTAAAACGAACAAGTTCGTGCCAGGTTTATTCAATTTGTTTCTGTTCAAATGATCTGTTTTACTGGATTAGTTTTAAGATGAAACCTTGAAAAAGAAACTATTTTTTTATCAAAATTTTCTCATCCCATGGCTGAAAGCGGATAATCTTAAAACTCCCGAAAATAATTCAGAATCTTATCGTTTATTAAAAGTTTATTCATGAAATATATTTAAAATAACATTTACCAAAGTGCTGAACATAAAATGGTAAAGTGAATAATTTATCACAAGGATAAAACCATTTCCGAAACTGACTTAAAAAACTCCATATTTGTCAAATTATTTGTTAAATAAATTTCACAGATTATGTTTGAACTTAGTTGGCTTTTTCAGTTGGAAATGTCTAATTAAAGAATATAATAAAACTTCTCATTTATTATTTAGTTTAATGTTTCTGTCTTCTGTTCTTAACAATATTTAACATTTTTAATGCACAACACTTTCATCCAAAACGTTTAAATGTTGTTTTTTTTTTCTAACCTTAGCTTGACCTTTTTAATGTTTTTGGTTGTCTCTTTCACATTTATATGAATATTTACAACAAATTATGTTATTTGGAAGCCCAAATGGCAGCAGCAGCTAGCTGTAGCACTTCCATTGTAGGCTGGGGAAACAGCAAAGTGAATCTAACCAGGTTGGGTCGGGTCCTCTGTCTCGTTTCGTCTTTTATCCTGAAGACTTCTTCCGTCCGAGGAGCTGCAGCACCTTCAGGCTGTTCACCTGCAAGAGGAGGACAATCAGCCTAACGAGCGCTCGTTAGGGCCCTGATGGCCGCCTGCTGTTCGCAGAGGGCTGAGCGATACTGAGCGATTCTCCTCACAAAGATGGCTTCCTTTACTCCCCTCTCTGAACGAGTGACCTCTGACCCTCAGATGATGATGATGATGATGATGATGCTCCCTGACCCGACTCATCCCTGTTAGATTTTTCCTTCCTGGATTGTTGAGCGTGCGTCAGGACGGCTAAGGGAATGTTGCTGAAACCGTTTCCAGGAGCTGCTCCTAAAGTTCGGAGCTATGAGTTGGTTTTTGAGATGGCAGCAAATTTCTTCGGTCTCGGTGCCGACCTGTGGCTCTTTCATTTCGCAGAAAAGACGAGTTTTAGTACGGTTTTATTTTGGTCCAGTTTTATGCAATTAAAATCCATGTGGAAGAATGATACAAGTGAGTAGAAAAAGTAGTGATCACTATGTGCTGATAGTTGGCGAGCCTGCTTATTAGTCTCACTCCTAGTCCAGTGGTGTCCAGTCCTGGTCCTGGAGGACCTCCGTCCTGCAGGTTTTAGATGTTTCCCTGCTCCTCAGCAGGTCTTTAAGCTCTACAGAAGCCCGTTAATCACTCAGTCATTCAGATCAGGCGTCACAGCAGAGAAACCTCTAAAACCTGCAGGACGTTGTCCCTCCAGGACCAGGACTGGACACCACGGCTGTAACCCGACAGTTTGACCTTTCTCTGAAATCTGACAGAAAATAAACATTAACACATTTAAAGAAACCCACAGGAAATGCAGTATGCACAGATGACTTTATTATGAGTTATTAAAGTCAGGTTCTCTACAAAAACCTGACAAATCACTATTGATAAAATTAGACATTAAGGTTTGCTTCTGAAAGAAACATTTAATAAATGTTTCATTAAAATAAATTCATTCAGTCACAGACATCCAAGAGTCTGAAAAAAAAGCTTGTATCCTAATAATTAGTGTGAATATAATTAGGTCAAAGTAGGATATTTATTTATTTTCTAATTTAATCAATCTGTGCTCATCTTTGTCCTAATGTGTGTGTGTGTGTAAGGGGGGGGGGGGAATAATGACAGATTTCTACAATCATAATGTCCCAATTTATATTTTATCATGTGATATTTATATCCTGTAACACAAAGTTTTGTTTTTATTTTGAGCTCGTTTTGAAACTCCGAACGAATCTAATTTAGTAAGAAAATGTGCAGAAATGCCTCTTTTTATTTCTATTTTTAATTGTGAAGGTTGCAGAGCCTTGGATTAGCTCTTGGCTCGTTAATCTGGTCAGAATAAATTGAGTTTCTCTGAACTGAGGCTCTTCAAGGAGCTATCTGCAACAGGTAAGATGATTATTCATAGATTTCTACAGATCTGAGGGACTGTAACTGTAAGTTGATCAGCTCTTTGTTTTTTGTCTTCACTGAATGGACAGATGTTGATGTGGTTTGTCTTATTCTGTGCTTCGGATGCTTAATTATGGAAATCCTTTTTTTTTTAAAACAAATGTTGAATCGTTCCTGAAGCGACCGGCAGCTGTGGCCTCCGGGTCAAAAACTTTAAACTGATTGCTGCTGGATTTGAGATTGAATGAAAAGCCTGTCGGCCCACACAGGCGATGACCCCAACTTCTTATCTCTTCAACCCCCCCCTCCTCGATTCTAGCCCGTCCCATTTTTCATAATTTTCACCCAGCTCCCCTCCTCCATCCTCATCCATTCAGCCCCCTGCATGGACAGCCTGGTATAATTCAATTTTTCCCATCTTTCTAATCTAAAGATTTTCTTTTTTTTTTATTTTTAATACTATCAAAGCAAAATAGACAGGGGGAAGGGGGGGATGTGGTGCAGCTTCTGCACATCTGATGAATTTTACAACCTTGTTTTATTTCTTATCTTTTTGTAAAGACTTCCTTGAATGGGTCGCTCCTCATTTTTGCCCTTTTTGTTCTCTTTGTCAGTTTCACATTTTTATTCAATCCCTATTCCCGTTTATTTTCCTCTTACCTCTACTTCTTTTTTTGTTTTTCATCTCTCCTTTCTCTCTATCCCCCTTGAGTCAGACCCACAGTCCTAAATCATTATTTGCTCGTGGGAGGGGCCGCGGAGCGTACAAGGGGGGGGGGATTGTTAAATCCATGATGGATTATGGCCTCCAGATTGTCGTTTTGAATTAAAGAAAATGATAAGGAATACACGGAAAAAAGAAATTTAAAAACAATCATAAGTAGATTTAGTTCTCAAGGAGAAACCGCCGTAATGACACGAGGGTGGGGGCCGCGTCCAATCAGTGACTGCGGGCTCGGTGTGTCGCCGGGTAAACCCAGCCGGGCCAAACCGGGACCGGCTCGTTCGCTGAAGCATCTCGTTTGTCACTTTGGCTTTTAGTTCTCCTCCTTCAACCGTCTGAGGAGCAAAAAGGAGCTTTAATGCATCTGAAATGTTTGTGTCAAACCAACAGTTGGCAACTTTTTCTTTAAAAGAAAAACAAACAAAAACCCAGGATGTTTTGGATCAATTATTACTTAATCATCTTCTGTAGCTTCCCACGTTTTCTCCAAATATTTTAACACTTTTTAAATGTTGCTGCGACATTAATCACGTTCTTAAATAAATGTCTTAACTTTTTGAACCTGCAATGATGAGGAGAGTATTCAGACCAAGTATTCCAGCAAAAACTATTGGATAAATTCCTTCAGGAGGTGCACCAGGCTGGCCTACAGCTAGTTGCTGCTGCTTGCAAATAACCACACAATACAATGAGGTTACTCTACCATGTAAACATTTCTGAGATTAAAAAGAGTTTTAAAGATGGCAGAAATTGACTTTGGTCTTAGTCACGCTTTGATTAGCTGCCAGCGCATCAAACCAATCAGAATTAAAGAACCATTAACAGGTAAGATATTGATTGTTTGTGATCTTTCCACAAAACCCCACTTCTGAAGATCTGAACTTTGGCTTTATTACACATAACTCTAACAAGACAAGACAGAAAAACAAGTTATTTATATATTTGTAAACATGGATAAATGCACATATTGATGGTCTCCATTAGTACAAATCTATAAACGGGTCTGAGTTTAGCAATACTTATGTGGACAAAAGTATTCGGACACGTCTTTATCAGGTTTCAGTCAGAATTGGACCTAGGCTCCTCACTTCAGTGATGAGCAGGCTTATTTCTCCTGCATATCGAGACATTTTAGACATTTTCTGCCTTCAACTGTCTGGAAACACTTCTGGGAAGGACCAGATCCTGCTTGTTGTCCCGATCCTTAATTTAAAAAATCAAACCTTGTTTAAAAAGAAGCAAAACAAATTATTGTTGATAGTTTGTCTTTGCAGCATCTTAAATCAAAGATTTTACCAAGTATTTAATCTTTTCCTGAGAAATGGGGGTGTACCCTCTGTCTGACATACTTTTATTTTGAGCCTTTTTTTTTAGAATATTAAAACTGCAGATTGAGAAAGTGTGACCTGAGTGTAATCTAGAGACGCAAGGAAAAAAAAAAAGGGGAGTCGAGAATGCAGAAGAGTCGGATTAACGGAGGAAGACTGTTTGGTCTTTGGGGAGATTACGTCCAAATGCTTAAAGTCAGATTATATTTATGAAACATTTTGGATTTAGAGATTCCTGGCATGTGTTCTTACTTTGAGTTCAGGGCCGGAGGTCATCTTTTCAGTTCGTTCTTAACCCATTTAAAAGGTTGAATTCACATCTGCTTGCTGCTGCGAGTCGTTCTGCACACTTTCTTTGCCAAATAATACAATAAACTGTGGCTTCTAGCAAAGCATGAAGAAATTTCTTACCCTGAAAATGAAGAACGTGATTCCTTGGCTCTTTATCTGGTTCTTGGGACTCCAAAGCAGCTGCAATTTAATTCCCTAAATGTTTTCACTGCATTCTACTTTAATCATAGGTTTGTCTCAATCATCCCTATCAAAAGCTTAGATTATCAGTCTAAAAGGATGCCTTTTTATTTGTCTCTTGCCCCATTTTTCTTTATATGGACTGTAATAAGAGTGCATTGGAAGAGACCTTAGCAGCGGCATGTTAGTGGATTTTGTTTGCAGTTTTTCTTATATTAAATTAGTTTGACAATTTCTGCTTACTAACCCAAAACTTTAGGTTATCGAGACATCTTAAGGTTCAGTGGTGTTTGAAAATATTACGTTGCAAAATACTTTAGGTAATCATCTTCTGTAGGACTTGATTGGTTTTTCAGAAGAATGTGGAGGAGTTTTGGCCGGTTTGCAGACATCAGTTTCTTCTCAGCTCTCTGAAGGTCCCACCACAGTCTGGAACCTCAGCTTGACTGAAATGCTTTGATTGGACCATTGGAACTTGATTCTTTTCTGTTTGAGCCATTCTGTTGTAGATTTGCTGCTGTGCTGCATTGTTACAACTTTGGTTATTACAAAAGGGTGTAGGGTGGCACAAGGTCTAACAAAGTGTAAAAAAGTGTACAGCTGAGGACTAAAAGTAATTTATTTACAGTGTCAAGGCCTCAAAGGGTAAACCCTTCAGTGGCTGTAGAGCACTGGTGTCCAATCTTCATCCTCGAGGCCCACAATCCTGCATATGTTTTTGTTTTCCTGCTCCAACAAATCTCATTCAGTGGTTGATTTAACCCTTCATCAGGTCTTCAAGTTCTGCAGAAGCCTGTTAACGACCCATTCATTAAAATCAGGTGTGTTGAAGCTGAAAAACGCATAAAACACGGAGGATGGTGGCCCTCCTGGAGCAGGATTGGGCACCAATCAGACCAGAAACGCTCAGAGATGAGAGCGCCCCTAGAGGCCAGTGGAGGAAACGCACCTCCCCATAAGAATAAATAGATTATAAAAGTTACCCCATTTTAAAATCGACAATATCCTACATCAAGTAGTAGAAATTACACTCCAGCTGATGCATCAATATTTAGATTGTCTACCTCCTTTTGGATCTGTCATGGTTTGTACCGTTGTGCTAGCAAGGCCCAGTCCATTAGTCTCTGGTGGTTTTACATATGGTTTAGGAACCCTAAAAGATTATTTAAACCACAAAACAGGCTGTATCTGTATTGGAACCTACAGCCTTCAAAATGATGTAAATTCAGTAGCAGAGCAAAGTCTTCTGCTGTCAGACAGATGGCCTCAAGTTTGACTTCAGAATGCTTTGTTAAACAGAGGAGTTCATGGTTGACTCAATGACTACAAGGTGCCCAAATCATCAGCCCTCCACCACCATGCTTGATAGTTGATATGAGATGTTTGGGTTTTGCTAAACAGGGCGCTGTTCTGTTTTGGTCTCGTCTGTCCAAAGGACATTGGTTTGTCCTCATGAAACAGCTTCTTCTTTTTCCAAAGCTGTTCCATCACAAAACAAACTTTCTCCTGCAACTTTACCAAACAAGCCATACTTGTTCAGTCTTTTACAAACTGCACCATCATGAACTTTAATCCAAGTCTGAAAGTGTCTGACATGGAGCTCTTTTCTCTAAACACTGCATGGGTCTGACCTCGAGGGGAACTTGCTCAAAAGTCCACTCCTGGGAAGACTGGCAGCTGTTTTAATTGTTTCCCGTTAATCTTTATCTGAGGAATAAGACTTTAGATCAGGGGTGTCCAATCCTGGTCTTCGAGGGCCACCATTCTGCAGGTTTTACTTGTTTCTCTGCTCCAACACACCTGATTTGAATCAATGGGTGATTAACAGGCTTCTGCAGAACATGAAGAGGTGATTTAACCTCTGAATCAGGTGTGTTGGAGCAGGGAAACAAGGAAAACATGCAGGATAGTGGCCCTCGAAGACCAGGATTGGAGACCCCTACTCTAGATGGTTTGTAAATGACCTTTAACCCCTCCTGCATGATGGGCAGCAACACTTACTTTAAAGTTATTGCTGTTGGCTTTCCGCCTTGGTATTGTTGAGTGCTTCAGAGCAGCAAAAACTTCAGCTTTTATAACTTACACTGACCGTATTTAATTAACCTTTGCACAAGAAAACAAATAAACCTGACAGTTTACCGCACAGTTATATGGATTACTTTGAGAACAAACTGTTAAATTGTGTAGACAAAAACGAAAGATTTCTCCTTGACTTGACTAAAAATGAAGTGAATGAATGAGTAATTGTGATTATCTGTAGCCTCAAGCTAGATGATTAAAAAGTCACATCTGTCCATTTAGACATTGGGTGACCTAATTTCACACATTTATTCAAACAAATCTCACTTTACCAAAGTCCTTCACATGAAAGGCTCGTGTGATGGGAATCAAAGTGCTTCTTGTCGTTTTAAAGGACTGTGTGTGTGTGTGTATGGAGAGGAGTGTTTTATCTGTGTGTGAGTTGACAGAACCCCTGGTATTCTTGAAAGGCTCTTATTGACAGACTTAATGCTCTTATTGGACATGAGACACGTGGCTGACACGCTCTCCAAAGAGTGTGTGTCCAGGCAGAAAGCTGGAAGTGTGTACATCTATAATCATGTATTAGTGTGTGTGTGTGTGAGTCCTCATGTCGGCTCTGTGTGAGGTTGTATTGATTGTCTCACCAGATGTGTCCTCTCTCTATGCTTGGTTGAATTTTACAGTCACAGTCGCTGCTGTCAAAATGTCAAAACTGTGGGAAAATACAACTTTTAATTAATGAAAAGTAGAAAAGCTTTGATTTCAGTTACTATCAAACTCCCATCAAAACCTCCGAGATCTTCATTTTGTCAAACCGTCTTTGTAGTCGTCTCCGAGGACGAAACGTAAAACTGAGACGTGATTGTTGGGGGTTATTTATGACAATGATTTTAATGATGACGTTTAATGACTTTGAACACCTGCTGAGGAAAACTCATGATGTCACATTCAATGAAAAGCACCAACCGTAACAAAAAGATGAAGCAAAAAAAAGGGAAAGTTTTGACTGAATCCATTTCTTTTATATGGGAGAAACAACTGCAAAAAAGTAAGACTTTAGGCCCTGTCCACACGGGCACGCTCTTTTCAGAAAGATCTCTTTTCCTCGGAAGCGCTGCACCAATTCTCACACAAAAACGCAGAAAATGACCCAAACTCTGCAGTAACTTCACCAGGCCTGTGTGTGTGATGCAGCAGAAACCATAAAGATGTGGAACATGCTTTTAAACTGTAAACACAAAAAGAAAAAAGACGAGGATGGAGAATCCAAGAGCGAAAACCTTAACTGGGAATTGTTAGTCCAATAACGGGAACAGAATGAACCCATACAATGAAAATCGGTAAGATTTTTGCCTCGTTCTTTCAACATTTTGCATAGATTACCAAATTCAGTCCAACAGGCACGTTTTTTGCATGTTTGCTTACAGCAGTGGTGTCCAATCCTGGTCCTGGAGGGCCACCATCCTGCAGGTTTTAGATGTTGTTCTGCAGGACTTCAAGTTCACTCATTCATTCAGATCGGGTGTCTTAAAGCAGAGAAACATCTAAAACCTGCAGGATAATGGCCCTCCAGGACCAGGATTGGACACAGTTTTGCAGCCGCTCCATCCCTGCAAGGTTGTGATTGGTTTAAAGAAATGCAAATTTCTTCACCTGCTGCAGAAGTTTTGATTTATTTTTATTGCTATGGAAGAATATACTTTAATATGAGACCACCCAAATACAGATCCTGCTTTTATATAAACAACTGAGGAGTAAAGGCCTGATTGGCTCGATCAGGACAAAAGAATCTCATATTTGGGATCAGGGAGGCAGAGATAGCAGCCAGTGTTGCACTCCGTCGGTGTTTGCCAGGAGAAAATTGCATGGAAGCACCAGTGAACATCTGGCCGATGTGCCAACGATTGGTTGGGGAAGTTCCTCCGGATATAACACTTGAAAATGTCTTGGCATGTTCACGACAACAGCAGTTGCAGTTTGTGCGAACTGCATGCGTGTGTGAGAGACTCGATACGTTTTTTTTTTTTTTTTGTGGTACACGTGAACCGATCGCGTTTATGCTAATAGGATTCTTATGTTCTTGTGTAAGTGGTGATTGGGCTGAAATTGTGTGTAAAAACGGTGTTCTTGTGTGTGAGTTTTGGGAGCGTTTGGTTCCTACCATTAGTTTTAAACTTTTGTTTTCTCTGAGCAGGAAGCTGATCCTTCCCTTGATTACGATTTTAGTCTTCTGATCATTTTGCAAAGTGCCATCTCTCCTTTTGTTTTATCTGTCTATAACCATTCTTTATGATTTTTACTGAGGTTCAACTAAAGGCCAGCAGTTTATTCTTAGCTTTCATTTTGTTTCTTTCCAGATTTAACAACTAGTCCAATGTTTTTCTTGGTCTCTCACTCCTAACGTGATCTTTTTTTTGGGGGGGGCATCTTTGGGCTCGTGTGTTCAAACCGGGAGGCGGTGGCTCTCGCTGGCAATGACCGCCCAGTGGAAGCGGCGAGCGGCAGGCCGTGGAAGATGCAGCAGGGTTGTTAAAAGTGTTGTTAAGAGAGCGTCTGGCAGCTGTTCCTGACAGGTTGGGGATGAAGGGACAGATGGTGTTTGATTAGCGAACAGATCGCTGATGGAAGTAGATATAGGGGCACAAACGAGGGAGGGAGAAATGGATTCAGCTTCAGACAGAAAATAAGAAATGGATGGATGGACTTTAGGAAAGGCAAACGTAGGAAGAAGTGAAGCAGAAATCTGGAGGCATTTTAGGAATTTCAGTTTGTTGTATTTTAGAAACTAAAAAAGCAGGAAGTTTTATGTTCATTATATCAGTCCTGAAAACACAACCAATGTTCTTTTAAAGGGTTTGTTCAGTTTCATGCAGCAAATCTTTCCTCAAAGTGCTTCGACTCTTCTTGTAAACGGCTTCAGCGCTACAGGGGTTCCTAAAGTTGGGGTCTGGACCCTACTTTGGGTCATAAAACACCACGTATGGGGTCTTGAGAAGACCTACGGAAAAACAATGAAATTAAAAAATGATTTCCAAAATCAGCTGATACAAAATGAGTAGCTAGATATGCACAAAGACCTATTTGAAGTTTGATGAAGCTCTTGTTAAATGGATTAATGCTCAGCTGTAGAGTCAGGGTCACGAGTCTCTGCGAGTTTTATTTTGTGGGTTTGAAAGCGGAGACGTTTGGGAACCTCGGCTCCATTTAATGCCTTACTCAGGTCTGCCTGCCATGAAAGGTGGGTGATCATGTAATTGTGTTTGTGTAATTTTTGGAAAATAATGATTGAATGATCTATATTTGGAGTCTATCTTATTATCCAAAATAGATATAATATATAGATATTTAGGTACTAATAAATCTGTGAGACCTTTGTTTAAAACTTGTGGGCAACACGCAACTCAAGGAATGCAGCTTTTATCGTCTTATATTTTGCTTTTAATGAGACACACATTTTGGTAACCTTTTTAAAGTGGTCCAGTTTTTGACCACCTTGGGTCTTGAGGCACTTGGAGCGGTTTGTCACAAAGACACAATTTGTTCGAATGGCTTTTTAATTGGATCAACACAAAATACTCCAAATAACTGAGTTTGACAGGCGGAAAACAGGATTTTAGCTTCAAATGATCTGTATTGAAGAACTTGTGGATGAGCTTAAAAACTTCAGCTGGAGGTCTTTGTTGTTTTTTTCTGTTTCCTAAAGATCTGCCTTTCAGATACTGTTCGTCTTCTGTAGTTTAGGGCTGTCATGTCATGCCTTTGTGCTTTTAATCACTCGGACATCTTTATTCCTGCAGTCCTGGGTCTCTACATCAGGTGATAATCCAAACAGGAACTACCTAAATATCACATAAGTCGTTCAGTTCGAACCATGTTAAACATGCTCGATCCTCAGTTGCTACGAAAACAAATGCAAGATTTAAAATCTCACGAAAGAAAGTAAATTTTAGATGTAGGGGAACGCAACTGGATGGAGAAACAAAATGCATGTTAGGAGGAGTAAAAAGCGCGGCTGCAGCAGCTGTTCTGAAGAACATTTGGCTGCATTCACCTGGGTGCCATCGTGAAGAACTGATGCAAATAAACCTGCTGAGCTGGCTGATTAGAGTCTGTTCAACAAGCTAACAGTGACTGCCGCGGCCCATGATGATCAGCTGCTTATTGAAGGATGTCTTAAAGTAATAAATGGAGCGGAGTTCAGTTTTCTGTTTTGTTGTGCTGAGTTTTTAAGTCAAACTGGGTAAACCAGTGGTGATGAAAGCCTGAAATTTGGAATCAGGATTTGCAGCGGCATTATATTTACTGGCAAGTTTATAAAAATGTTAAATAGTAAAGATCCTGGAGCTGATTGGCTGCTGGAATTTTAGAGCCAATGTCTCTTGAGTAGAAATTCCGACAATAAATAAAGTTCTAAACATATTTAGGGTGTTTTCTACTTTTGGTCTCTCCCTCCTACAGCAACCATTACTTTTACTTGCATACAGTCAATTATGCAAATTTGGTGATAAAATAGTTTTGTGACTTTTAGGACATCCAAGATCTACTTTCCTTACTGAGGTGTTGGCAGCACTCCCTCAGCTGACTCTTCTCAGTGAGGAGGAGCTGCAGCTTTACGCCGAGCTCCTCGCCTCATCTCTAAGCTCATTTCAGCCACTTGTATCCAGGATCTCGTTCTGTCAGACATGACTCCACACCTCAGGACTCATAGGTGACAATTTGAACATGAACAGACCAGCAAATTCAATTCAATTGAAAAATACTTTATTAATCCCAAAGGGAAATTAAATGTTGGTGTAGCTCATAAACCTGGTTTTGTTAAAGATGCTGATGGCTGTGGGCAGGAAGGGTCTCTTGTAGCGGTCTGTCCCGATGTGTCCTCAAAGAGTCCCACCAGGTGAGCCTCGCTGGCCTCCTGCGGAGCCATGACGGCTGAGCTCTGGAAGTGCAGGTCGGTCTTGAAGTCCTGGGCGATCTCCTGGACCAGGTGCTGGAAGGGCAGCTTCTGGATGAGCAGCTCGGTGGACTTCTGGTATCAGTGGATCTCCCTGAGAGTCCACCGGCCGGGACGCTCTTGCTGGCGACTTTGGTGGCGAGCTGCTTCCTGGGAGCTTTACCTCCGGAGGATTTATGGGCAATCTGCTTGGTTCTGGCCATGACTGGACTTCAGGGTTCTTCACATTTAACACTTGTTGTGTGTCAAATCGACGGCTCTGCTCCTTCTCCACCATGACAGACTGCAGCAACATTACAGTGGATGAATCCCCAAACCGTCGACCCCGACCCAGACGGAGAACCACTGCCTGAGACTTAAAGGAGCCGACTCTGATCCGCTTCAGGCTGCAAACTACTCCACTGGAAGCTGAAGGTTGTGATCCAAACACCCCAACAGAGACGAGACCTTAAGGTTCCCAAACCTGACACCCTCTCTTTTATTACACCTTGAGATCTTATCCATGAACACATTTATTTATTTAAACATTAGTAATATTGCATTAATCACTGTATTTTAGTCGTTCAAATAATTACTACTAGTTTGCTGACAAATATTGTCTGCTGTCAAGTTTTCTCTTCTACAATATTTTGATTTGTAACATCCCAAAAAAAAGTTAAGCACTTAATTTATTATAGGGACCTTTTAAATCTGTCATTAGCCAGCTTCATTTATCAGTATGTTACTTTATTATATTTATTTTTTCTCTTATCCTAAATCATTGTATACATCTGTAATGAAGTAAAAAAAGAGGGAAAACTGTTCTTTTCCATGCATATACTCACCTTAATCTGCTTTTGTTTCTGTTAGGAAACATTTACAGCAATTAGTTACACTGAGGGGAGGTTTTCTTCATAATAAACTCTTCCTGCTCCATAACGGCAGCAATTACCCAAGATGCATCGCCCTCATCGCATCTCTGCCGATAATGCGTTTGTGTTTATGACGTGCTGATTGAGATTGAAACAATCATCAGGCCAATACAAACACAGCTGTTTTATTGTTGCGCTGCTCAGATGTGTTTTTGCAGCCAGACGGCGTGTGTGTGTGTGTGTGTGTGTGTGATCATATAGAGCACAGAGTGACCCCCACCTCCTGTTCAGCTTCTCCTGTTCTAATGAAAAGCTTTTGAAATGCAAGATAATGCTCACAATACCGTTGGTCTACTTTGCTGCGTGTAATGTTTTCCTTTTATAAGCTGAGATCTGCACCAGTCCTCTAATGCATATTTGGTATTATTCATACACGCAGTTTACCCGTTTCTGCTACATTTTCACTTCCTTTTGTCCCAGTTTCCCCGCGTTCTCCCGTCCGTTTATTACCGCCTGGTTATCAATGGTTCGATCGCAGAGCCAGCAGGTCCCTCTCTCCGGCTGCTCCTGGGGATCCCGGGGCATTCCCAGGCCCAGAGAGGATCCAGAATCCCTCCGGTGAGTTCTGGATCTGGAGGTTTTCTGGGCATGTCACCTAATCAGGTGCCTGAACCTGTGGTTGTAGCTGTGAGTCATTCCCATCATGTACTTTGAGTTCTAACAGATCTTTGTTGACCATTTTGTCACAAGGCGGTGGGTGACGTGCATTCCTATAAGAAATTTTCTATTTATTTTACCTGCAGAGGAAACTAGTTACAAGAGACGTTTCATTCAGAACCCTTGTCTCCCATTGTACAGCGAACATCATGACTAGGTTCAATTTTAAATCGCTTTTATGCTGTTAGCACACCTTTACATTGAATCATTTCAGCGATTCTTTTATTCTCTGTGCAGATTTAGTGTTTGGTACGCTTCATTCTTACTGAAACCTCTGCTCAAACTGTCTGTGAGCAAATACTGGGCTGTACGATGAAGTGACTTTTTCCCCTCTGTACTTACTAATAGCACGTCACAATTTCAGCCATAATCCCACTTCAAACCAAACCCAGAATATAAGATAAAAAAAAGCCAGATATTTTGTTCCACACTGCAGTATAAACCAAACAAGACTGGTAAGTGCATAAATAAATAAAGGCAGAAAGTGGTGAGATAAGGTTTTGTGGCAGTGACTGTTCATGCATCACGTTTTAGAGCCATCTTACCTGCTTTCTTTAGTTTTTCCATCCCTTTTTGTTTTTGTTCTCATTGTGGTGTTTTGGGAATGTGTGCAGAATGTGGTACCTCACTGGGCTGCAGCTGTTGGAGACTAGTTGACTCAAAATTGTTGGAAAAGAGAGATTTTAGTGACACTGCAACGAAAAATTCGATCTACTTGAATGTTTTAAACCAACGAGGCCCATTTTTATTTGTGTTTGGAAATCTAGACGTATGAATTTCCCATGCTGCGTATGTTTAGATGGACTTTAAAGACCCCTTCAGAGATGCTGCACGCCAACAGTTGCATCCCAGGTATGGCTAACTGGGTCGGGCAGCGATTTAGCTAATTCATTCATTAATTTCTCAACTCAGATAAAATAAAGCATTTTGCGACAGACGTTTGGCAAAGAGCCGAGCAGGAGCTGCCACTTTCCACTGCTGTGCTCAGGTGATATCCGCGAAGGAGTGATCTGAAAATTTACAGCCAATCAGAGCGATTCGTCAGCTCCAGGAAGAACTGCCTGTTTACGAATTGTATTAATTTAGACCAATTCTGATCATTTTTTGACAATAAATTGGTAACGAGTAGATCGATTTTTAAAAATTCAAACTGTTGGATCTGTCTTTAAAAGATCTATCTAATGGCATCAAAATATGTTTGATGAGGTTACAAAAACCAGATGGCCTTGCTAATATAGTGTCGTTCTTGTGAACGCCATTTCCCTTTTAACTTGGTGTCTCCAAACTTTGGCTTTCAGTGCAGAAGGTGCTGCTTTTTTCCGTCCCGTCTCTGCATCACGACGCATCGAAATATAGATTAGAACCCCCATCTGTACTTACTGGGTGTGTATCCAGGCTATGTTATGTATTTCTACCCAAATTTACTTCGGACCACTTTAGAAATCCTGAAAAAAAAAAACAATTATTTCTGTCAAAATGTTCCCACCACTCTGACAGAAGAGCAACACTGGGGGTATGAAGTTGTATCACCACTAGATGTCAGTAAATCTCAAACTTTGTTGATTGACAGGTTATTTGAAACCTATCAAATCGTTCGCAGCCGTAGCTGCAACGTTCTGGTTGTGTTTGAGAGGAAAGAGAAGAAAAGGCAGTGAAACTTGAGTGTCGGCACTCGATTTCAAAATGACAGAGGTGGTTACAAGGTGTTTGTGTTTTAAAAGAGGAAAGTGACGATGAGTCAGGAAACTTCAGGGGGAAGTGGGTAATACGGATGGAGAGGACGGAGGAGGAGGAGGAGGATGGCAGGGCAGCGAGGGCAGCCAGGCCCCGTCTTTGTGTGCACAAGTGTGAGTCCGTACCTATGCCTTTTGTGTCCGTCCCTGCATCTTTGTACCGGCTAATCTAGGCGTCAGCAGCTTTTGAGGCTTTTGTGCTGACAATAATCGCGCAGCGCTCTTCTTTTCAATTCATCAGCAACAACAACGAGGGATCACATGTCCCGTCTTCCCCCCCAG
>NC_051452.1:7260736-7269832 GCF_001649575.2 Kryptolebias marmoratus | reverse complement strand
GGAGGTGGTTTGTGCACGTGGGCAGCCACTTTGGAGCCCTCCGAGTCACAACACGCAACTCTGGTTTTTGTTCAAAGAATAATTTATTTCATGTTGCAGTGTGATGGATAAACAATGAGCAAAACCACTGGTCAAATCTGTAGCAAGCAGTATTAATAATAATAATAATAATAATAATAATAATCACCATCAGAATTACATTAAAAGGAATAATTCTCTTATAAATAACAATATTGGAATAATTATTACATCTATACAAGTTAGAAATATCAGCATTATTTTCCCATAAACGTCACACATGACCAATTCCAGCTGCCTCCTCCCAGCCAATCAGAGCACAAAGAGTTTTCTAACTGTGGTTTGCCGTCGAAATAAAAAGTTTCAGAGATGAAAACGAGTAACCAGAACTCATGATTGTACAAAACAGTCGGTGTGTGTTTGAGCCTCGTTAACGGGGAAACCAAAGATTAATCATCTGAAGTTCTTCAAGGAAAACAGAACTGCTAACCTGATGAAACCCACTTCACTCCATTTGGTTTTATCCAGTTTTTGTGCAACAAATTTCCAAGAAATGCTACAGCCTCTGTTGTGTTTTTCACCCGCTTTCTATACATCGGTGCCTTTTATTTAAAAGGACAAACTAATCATAGTTAGCTTCATGTTGCCTCTTTCAGGACATAGTTTGTCTGCCAGGGAAAAAAAAAAAGTTGTTCAGGATGTAGGATTTATTGACTGAAAACATGAAATTTAAAGAAACTATAATAATGCAATAAATAGTTCTTTTCATACTGAATATTAGGGTCATTCTCAGTCTTTATTTTTAATAAAAGAAGAAGAATTGTTCTCTTTTTTTTATTTAAGTGGTGAATTTATAAAGAAATGTTACTGAGATGCAACAGTTTTCATCATTAGTCTTGTTTGTGTTGTAGTTCCTCTAACTTTATTCCAGTTATTGATTTATTTATTTAGTTTTTTAAAGGCTTAGATCTCAACAAAGTTTCTCCAGAGCCGCCTAAAGGTGAAGGCAGCTTTAGGTTTTAGGTAAAGGAACACAGTCAACACTGTTTGTTTGTTGGCAAAACCTCTCATGAACCCCTGGATGGATTTTGCTAAAACAAGTCAATCCAATTCAAGATGGTCGCAAAAACAAACACAAAAATGGCCAAAACTCAGTCGGTTTGACAGATATTGAGCTAAAATTTGGTCTTTTAGTGGCTGAGAGTCATTCCCAACACATACTTTGAGCTCCAGCTCTTCCAGCATTGTTTTCAAGATTTAACAATTTATCAACATAATACGTGATAGTTTAGTTTAAAACTGGCGTGAAAGGCGGTGGGTGATACGTGTTCCTTCGAGGAATGCTTTGTTAATTTATTTAGCATTTATTTGTGTTAAATCTGGCTGAAAAGGTAAAACTATTTTGTCATCTGAAGGCTTTCTATAGATCATTTCGATCCGAACCGATTTGACTCCAAGGCTACCTGTGAATAATTTTCTAAATTTATTTTCTGAGTTTCATTGCGGGTCAAAGAGAGGATGCAGATTTTTCTCAACTGATTGTCAACAAAATGTTTATTTGTCTGAAACAACAGGGCTCGGGTTTGGTCACTGATGTGCTCAAATGAATTCCTGTGTACACAACTCTGGATATTTTTTGTTTATGAAAATATCTTCATTCTGACAAAAACACTGAAACACCCATGGATCACCAGCAGGTGGCGAGAACGTCCACGTTCGACAAACTAAAATATCTTGGCCAAAGAGTCTCGTAAAGCTAATTTTTTTCTTCTCTTTGTTGTTAATTTTCTTTTCAGTTATTAACCTTTGCACCAAACGATCAAAGTGAAAACTAAAGCGTAGGAAAAAAAATGATTAAAAAGCAACAAAAAATGAAACTGTTCCATTGTTTGCTTTTTAGAGCATAAAGTGAAATTGGGCATGTGTGAAAACAGCAGCTATGTCATTGATTTCAAAAGGTTTCGTATCCTAATTCCAGGTACATCTTAGAAAAATGTAATGTTTTTTAAAAATTTACTTTTTTTTTGTTGTTGTTCTCACCAAAAACGGTGTTCAAAAATATCCAGAGTAATGTAAACGAAGCCTAAAATTTATAAACAAGGTAAAAAATATCTTTAAGAACTGAGATGGGTAAATAATTTTCATATATAAAGGATGCGTTGATGAAAATGTGTCTCTGATGCTGTGGAGGGGCAGACACTCGAACAGGAAGAGGAGATGAAGTAAAAAGAGGGGTAATAATTTGGGATTAAAGATGGGTTTTTTTGTATTTCTAGCTGTTCCAGTGAGGATGATCGAATGCTACGGTGTTTTTTCTCTACGTGTGACTGAAGGTTTATAGAAGGAAGGATGTCAGCTCATACAAAGGAGGAAAAAATACAGAAACGTCACCTTTTTTTTTTTGTTTGTTTTCTTGTTTTTTCAAAAGTAACTTAAAAACATCCACGATAAAAAGATTTTTTTCTTTTTTTTCTTTCTTTTTTTAAATATATTACCATCTTTTTTTATTATTAGTTCGCTCCTGGCCTTGAAGATTCATCCAACTTTCTTGAGAAAGACGGAAAGTCTGAACAACGTGGAGGAGAAGGAGATGGATAAACCGCTCGCCGTTTTTGCTTTTTGTTCCTAAAAAGTCCCAACAAAACCTACCGACATGAGCATCAGATATCCCTTTGCGCATGAAATCTTGAGGGCAGTGTTGTCTTTAAAAGACTGGAAACAAGAGTCCTTAAACTTCTCTAATTTCCTCCGAATAAGTCAAACACTTTTCAAGCACATTTTATCGAAGAGCTTCAGAGGAATGTTCTTACAGTCTTCTGACCGTCCTCGGGGGTTTGCTCCTCCTGCCCTGACGCCCTAGTCAGTCGTGGAGGAGTTCTTGGAGGCAGTTGGGCGATTTGAAGACCTCGGGGACCTCACTGTCCAGTTTGCAGATCACCTTGTAGATGGCCTTCTTCCACGACGGGTCCGCATCCTTCCCGGCCACGATGGCGTTGAAGAACTCCCGAAGAGTCACCTGCGCCACCTCCAGAAATCGATCGGGGACCTGAAAGGGAAAGTGCGAGAAGTGATTCGACTGCTATGATTGACAGAAGAGAAACTTCCCTCCAGGTGCCTTCCTCTTTTCTGCTAATCTGTAAATAATCTGTTGATTTTTAGATGAACTGTCACTTCTGTTTCAGGCAAACACTTTCTGATTGGAAGGCTTGACTGTTATCATTATTTGAGTGTAACTCATATACTTCTCAGTCATTTGTCGTTGTGGGATCTTATTCCAGAGAAGCGTGGACATTAACCTCTTTTTACTGTGCTGGGAAGTCTTTGAAACTAACGCTACGTTCACGCTGCAGGTCTTGAATCAGATTGTTTTTACGTGGTCGTTCTCGTTACGTTTTAAATGCGACCTCCAACAGAGTCTCTCCAGTTCCCAGAAATTGACAGCAGTAAATATGGACGCTGCGAGTGTTGGCGCGTGTATCGATGTTAAAGTTGGTGTCCAATCAGGGTCAACTGTACATCCAAATGGTAAAAAAGATTGCAGATGTTATTGATGATCTTCTTTTTGGAGCTGCTGCCTCTGTGCAGAGGCATGTGTGGATGGAGAGTCGGAGCAAAGACTGAGACTCTGACGTGAGGGATCAAATGCGTCATGAACGTTCACGCTGTGTTCATCTGATTCAGTACCACACGTGGAAAGGACCTGGTTCGGATATGAAAAAAATCTGATTTGTCATGTTCACATTGCTGTGACAAAAAATCCAAAAAACATCAAATATGGGTCACATTTGGCTGCAGTGTGAACGTAGCCCGATTTAAGAAACTGGCTGCAGGAATCACAACCTGAGAAGGTCAGAAAAGACAAACACTAATGTTAAGATTTACAAAACGGGCCTAACTTTGGCAATGCACATGCAGCTGTTTCTGCAATGTGTATAAAACTAAAACCTAAATTAAAGGTCTAACATTCATGCGTATTGCCCTCCACCAGAGTTTTAGATCTTGTGTTGAGAAATAAGTTTTATCTGTTTTGGTCAAACCTGCAAAAATAACGTTATTTTCAGTCTCCTGCAACAACATCAGATGTCATGAGTTGTAAATGACTACTTTATCAAACTATCTGTTTGTAACGTTGACTGAGTTGTGTTAGCTAAGGTCGATTAGCTTTGCCGGCCATCTTGAATTGGGTTGGCTCCGAAGTTTAATCAGTTGTAGATGAACATCTGATTGTTTCTTCTGAGTTTCCTAAAAATCTGTTCAGTTCAAGAGATATTTTGCTAACAGGCAGACACAGACTGGTGCAAACAGTCCTCTGCATTTTTTAAAAATTTGGTGGTGGATGATGATTCTAAAAATAAAATGACAAGATCCATTTTTGGAGAATTATCACCAGATAGTGAAGCATGAAATGACATTTTAGTGGTGGAAATGGCTATTTTCATTTCTTCATATTTTATAATGCCAATATTTTGAGTTTGTCGATGTCAGTTTTATTATTATAACACAATTTAAAGCAACCGAGGTTAACCTGTGGGCTTTACAGTCAAACCAGTTTAAAATATTTATGCTTTTATGTATATTACTTGTTAGAAGTTTTATGCTCTGTTTAAATCAAGGCATATTAAAAAAGATGGATTTAAGTTTCTGAGATGTGTGTATGACTCTTATATTTGCTGTGAAATTTGATGAGAAAGCAGAGAAATTTAAACGTTTGTGCAGTATAACTAGTCCTAATTGTTCTTGCAGAAGAGCTAAAATGGAATAAAAGGATCTCGTTAAATGCAAACCTTTTTAATAATCACATGTCGAGTGTTCAAATTTAGAGAACGGTGACAGAAAACGAGCAAGGATGAGGTGTGCGTGTGTTTCAGGTGTTTGTATGTTACTATTCCTGTAACCAAGTTCTTCAGAACTTCCCTTTAATCTACTTCCCCTTTCTTGAAAGCTTCAGGTCGTTTTTTTGCGTCGATCGTGTCAGACTTCCTTTTCTGCGCCCAGTAACTCCTGACAACAGGTGATACGCTCGGTCTGATCTGTCCGACTCCGAGCTTCGAGTTGAATCTAGATTTAAAGCAATTTTCCTTATTGATGCAGGCATACATTTACTGGGTGTGTTTGACAGAAGAACAATGGGCCACACACTTACAGACACATTTTTCATGCCTTTTTGTTTTTGCCCTTTCTCCTGTGGGCAAGATCATCCAAAGACACCAAACTTGACTGACTTTTCTCCCCTCTGTCCTTATTTATTTTTTTATTTTTTGGTTCATTTGCTCTTTTTTCTCCTTGCATGCAGATGCAAACACACACAAACATGACTCTTCTTGTCTAAATACACCCACCTATACACCCCTGTCGAACTCGCGCGCGCGTGTAGAGGACGGCTGGGTGTAACCCCCGTCACGCGTGGCAGGACGTGCCAAGGTTAGCCGCCACCAGAACGGATGAATCACTCCACGCGCACACACAGCTTCAACGATTCCCCGGACTCTCGTATACTCCCTCTACCCCAGCCTTACCCTTCCTCTCTTTTTAGCTGGCCCCCCGAGACCGCTGTTATTTCAATGAGGCTCTCTGTCATTGTCTCAGTGCAGACAAACACACAACACACGTGCTAACCCTCGCAGACGGAGCACAAAACTTTTAGTTTTTTCCTGGCAGTGTCTAAAAACTAAAAGTTTCGACACAGAACCTTCTTTTAGAATCGTGCAAACAGCTTTTCTCCTGCAAGCTACAGATTCTAACTTTGAGTTAAGCCATAAATACGGATGTCAAGGTATTTTTTTGTCCATGATACCAATCAGTTATTTAAAACGAGGATCGCCAAATACTCTCATTCAGTGCTTGCATTAATTTGCATTTTATTACAGCAGACTTGCAGATTATAGACCATGAGTAGATTAGTTATTAAAATCAATGCCACCATTTGCTCAACAGCTCAGTAGCTCTGCGTTGCATTAAAAAAAACTGTGTTTATGTTGTTCCA
This sequence comes from Kryptolebias marmoratus, assembly GCF_001649575.2. NCBI lineage: Eukaryota > Metazoa > Chordata > Actinopteri > Cyprinodontiformes > Rivulidae > Kryptolebias > Kryptolebias marmoratus. The sequence continues at coordinate 7,263,831 of NC_051452.1, read as the reverse complement.
CAAGCTGTTTTTATTACGAACAAAGTGTGTTACTGTGACTTATGTTAAAGGATAGGATATACTGTGGCTCCAGCAGCTCCAAAACACAACAAAATCCTTTTTCCTCCATCACATCGATGGGTTGATCATCCAGTGCAATCATTTCTTTTTGCTGACCTGTGGAAACCTAACATAGTTTGCTTTAGCTGAACGAACTGTGTACTGTGAATTTTTGGATTTTAAATGTCTCATTGGATTGGTGGTATTGAACGTAGTCCTAGCTGAACTGCTCTCGTTTTGTATTTTCATATGTTTCCATTTGGCAGACATCTTGGCTCGATACATCCCAGTGGCTGCTGTGAAACCAAAGACAATAAACCAATTTATTTAGCTTGAAATATTTTTAACTAAAATTTTGCCCCAGCAGTTTGGCTATATATAAATCAAGCTGTAAAGACAAAAGTCTTAGACCCCCTTCCCCTTGGTTTTTGGTCTTGGTGAGGTCTTCAGGTGGATATTAATTACACTGTGGGCTTTGAATTATGCATTAGAGAGCGTTAAAGGTTCATGATGGTTCTGAATGTGCACCAGACTTCTGTAGAGAGGTTTTAGTGGTCATGGTGTCATGCCTAGGGTACAGCTTTGATTTTGGCCAGGTCACAGAAACAACCAAATATAGACTTGATGGTATGCTGGTGTATATTCTCACTCAGGACATGGTAAATCCAAAAAGCAGAAGCAGAAAGTCCAGATGTTTCTGCCTTTTAAGCTTTTTTTGGATTTACAGATGTGTTAGCCACGGTGGGAGCGTCCTTCCTCCATCCTGGGAGGTCTGCAACCTTTACGTTTTAAGTCATTTTTACAATCTTTCTTTCTAAATAAAGATTGATTTGAGCTGCAAAATCTGCTTAACCCTTAAAAGAACATACCTGATCCATATTTATTTACATGATACAGATAAAAACTACAGACTGATGAACTGTGAAGTTTTCTAAAAAGGACAAAAAACATATAGTTCTACTCTTTGTTTAGAATTAAACAGAACTATTTGAGTCTAAATAAAGCACTAAGCTATAATCTGATGTTGTAAAATTACTTAAAGTACATCATTTAAAGGTAAAAGAAAAATCACTTTTATAAAAACTAATAGTTAAAATGTTTTTGCAGAAGTTGGACAAACCTAACCCATAAAAAGATGAATTATCTGAGTGTTTCTTATAACCTGTTTTAGCTTTTTAGTTCTGCGTATGTATTTTATATTAATTATAAAAGCAATTACCTCAATCGTGATGCATGAACGTTTTTCCTAAAACATGAAACAAAAACCTAAAGTGTTTTTAATTATTAGACCTCAGCAGGTGCTTGGAAAATACTCCTGTAATCTTTAAAAGGCTGCAGCACGTCGAGAAAGCCCCAAAGTCAAGAAGCTGTTTAATGGTTGCTGTGAAACTGCCCACTGGGACAAATAAAAGTTGAAACCTGAGCTTGATCTTGAAGATGAATGTGCCTTTGAGACAACCTCCCCCTCCTGGCGTCCACCCCCTCATCCTTTAGTTGTTCTATCCTTAAAACAAGACAAACCACTTGGTTTCATTTGTCTTTGGACTCTTTCTTTTAAATTCACAGCCTCAGAGATGGGAATATTTTCTCAATTTTAGGTCCACAACGATTTTTTTTAGAGTCTGCTTTAATTTTTATTGAGCTGTGAAGTAAAAATTGCCTCTCAAAGCTGGACAGAAAGCGATTCAAAGACCTAAAAGCATCACGGTCTGTGTCTTTGTCCTGCAGCCTGATCGGTGTGTTTTGGAATCGTTTCAGGGTGACGGGTTGTCGCCGTTGCGGTGAGTCGGCTCAAAGTGCCGAAGCAAGACGACAAAGAGGACATTGCTGACTCGCAGAGAGGTAAGGAAACACAAGGTGAAAGTATGAAACAAAACAGGGGGAATACAGTCACATGGATCCAGATGTCCACATTTGTCCAACCCTCGTAAATCAGTCCAATAAAGAGATCTAAATTAGGCCATCAATACAGATGGGCCTGTTTTCCCTACGTGTGTGTGTGTGATTAACTCCTGGCCAGGCTCTCGATATGGTATCTAGTTGCCAGGAGAGACAGAAAGAGGGAGGAATGGGGGGAAAGTGGGAAGGAAAAAGGAAGATAAAGAGGAAGAAAGACACTTTGTTTCCAGTAAACATAATTCGCATGATTACCCTGGTTTGGTGGGTAAATATTGGATGAGGGGAGGCTCAATTACTTCGTCTTAACCCACACACACACCAACACACATGCACACAGAAGAACAAGAGCCTGTAAATCTCTAAATTGCTGCCCAACAAAGATGTCTGCTGGGACACCCTCCCTTCTTTTTATCCGTTTTCTCTTGTCTGCTGGCTCCCATTATCATCCTAACCTTTAGTGGCAAATTTTGTCTTCAGGTATTGCAAAAACCCCCTTTTTTTTTAAGTGCTATCACCTGTGCTTTAAAACGTACTGCTTTTTTTCTAATTGTTGGTGAGTTTATTTTTTTGTATTGCCGACTCCATTTCTGTCCTGCTGGCTAAATAAGAATTCCTTCTCATACCTCATCTCACTTTTGTGCATCTTCCCTGAGATGCATGGTTGTATATATTCAATTTTTTTTTTTAAATGCCACCTTTTCTCTTTACTATCTGATACTCAAGCTTATGTAGCGTGATCTCCATCCATCCATTTTCCACTCAGGGTCATGGGGGCGTTGGTGCATAGAGATAAACGAGACAGGCAACCATTCACACTTTATTTAAATTTAAAGTTGCCAATCAACTTAACGTGAATGTTTTTGGTCTGTGAGAAGAAACGGGAGCACCACTTAGAAAACCCACATATGTAGAAAAGGCGGCAGCTGGGTTTGATCATGTGACTTTGATTAATCTATGGCTGACGCCTCACAGCAGTCTTCGAAAATTCATTAGCAACTTTGAAACGTCACATATGCTACATACAGGTGCTGGTCATAAAATTAGAATATCATGAAAAAGTAGATTGATTTCAGTAATTCCATTTAAAAAGTGAAACTTGTATATTATATTCATACATTACATACAAACTCATATATTTCAAATGTTTATTTCGTTTA